>NW_028270180.1:55639258-55941930 GCF_037043375.1 Chiloscyllium plagiosum
GAAAATGGAAGTATTTCCACATCAGAAACCAGGTTAGGTCACTGAGTGCAGGGCTGATGGGTGAATGGGTTTCAGTGAGAATTGGGGAACAGGCAGCAGAATTACATTGCAGATATTGCAGCTCGAAACTGCGTATTCATGTAGTGCTGTAGACCACAGCAGCAGGAGAAGCAGAACAGCATTCAACCACAACCTGTAACTTTTTGCCAGGATGACACCTCAGTCTGTCATTACCATCAACACCATCTATGGCTCAGTGACGAGTGTGGGTGAACATGGCAGAGTCAGAATCACATGAACCTTAACCTGATGCTAACTCATTAAAGCTACGGGACTTGACCAACAGATCTGATCGAAGCCCTGCAGTTCTGCCACAGTCAGTCATAAATGGTGATGGACAATTAAACAAATGACTGGAGGAGAGGGCTCCACACACATCCCCATCCTAAATAATAGAACAGACCTGCACATCAGTGTAAAAGAGAAGGATGTTTTATCTGCACCATCCTCTGCCATAAGTGTTGAGTCATTGATACACCTCACTCTCATCATGATGCCCACAAAATCACAGATGGCAGTCTTCAGCCAATTTGATTCACTGCACGTGACATGAAGAAACAGCTGAACACAGTCGATACGACACAGACAATGGGTCCTGACCCCATTCCTGCAATGGGACTGAAGACTTTGCTGCACAACAAGCCGTGTCCCTGGGGAAGCTGGTTCATTCCAGCTCCAAACCTGACATCTCCCTGGCAATGTGGAAAATTATTCAGCTGTGTCCTGTCCACTAAGACGGGAAATATTACAAACTGACTAATTACTACCCTCTCAGTCCCATCATAACAGCCAAATTGGTGGGAGTTATTTTTGACAGAGTGTCAAGCAGCACAGAAGTAACCTGTTCAGTATGGTTTCCGATAGATCCCCATGTGGATATGGTGCTGTGGAAATGTCACTGGATTATTAATCCAGACCAGGCTAATACTCTGGCAGCGGGTGGAAGTTAAAAGCAATTAATAAAATATCGAGATCTAAAATCTGGTGTCAGTAACAGTGACCTTGAAGCCAATCTGGATTGTAAACAGAATTTCTTTCTCCAATGTACTTTTAGGAAGTGAATCACCCGTGATTTTCTGGGCTGGCCTAAAACTGACTCCAAAGACCCTGACATGTGATAAACATTTCAATGGTCTCTGAAACGGCCAATCAAGGCACTCATTTGTATCAAACTACTCCGAGGTCTGAAAGGATGAAACCGGACAGAATACCCGGCCTCGGCATCAGTGTCGGAAAAGGGAATGGGAACACAGTCCTGTCGACCCTGCAGTGACCTCCTTCCTAACATCTGAGAGCTTGTGACAACATTTACCGAGCTTTCCCACAGACTGCACAGAAACATTGGGAAATGAGTAGATCATACAACACTTTGAGCCTCCCCAGTCTAGTTCATGAAAAAAATCTCCCCAATGCACTTGCCCCACACGATATACATATCCGTTAATGTGAGTAACCTTGGGAAGCTATAAAATAGGCGGTGCAATAGTTTGGTCCATCGAGTTTGCTAACCAATTCAATATAATGATGGTTGGCCTTTCATTTCCACACCGTACTCCTGCTCTCCCACCATCCCTTTACTGTCTCTAAATCATTATTTATAATTAGTGTCTTGGTTTCCAGGTGCGAGCGAATTCCCCAGGTTCCCCAGTTAGTGAGTACAGGCATTTATTCTCATCTCAATGCAGTGACCTGCCTGTACCAGCCAGGGGAATTATCATCCCTGCTTCCAATCTGTCTCACCCTGTCAGACTTTTGTATATTTCACTGATTTCTCCACTCATTTTCCCAAACCCCATGGAATACTGGCTCAGTCACCACAAACTCTGCTCCCACAACAAGCTCGCCATCCCAGATATCAGTCTGGTCATCCTTCACTGCTCTCTGTCAATGTCAGGTTTGTCCTTTATTAGGTATGGAGATGAGAACTGTCCACAATACTGCACAATGTTTGAGATGATGTCTCACCAAGTCCCTGTACAGCTACAGTAAGACACCATTTCTCCTGGACTCACATCCCCCTGAAATGAAGGTCAGCACACCATTTATCTTCTGTCCTGCAATATTGCTTTCAGTGACTGGTGTACAAGGAGATCCAGATCCTTTTCAATATTATAGCTCCCTACTTGCTGGTTGTATATACACTGGGCAGCGTGCCAATGCCATGCCCAGTACTGACTTCTGGTTACAGGACTCACTGCGCTGCAGAAGGAAACAACAAAAAGGAGCATACGTCCCTTTGTAAATCAACATGTTTCAACCAATCCTTTTCAAATGGTCGGCTGCCAATTTATCGTTTCCACCAAAGGACACACCGTCACCTCTGTCCACATTGTTCTCCCTCTGTCACGTATTTACCCTTTCACTCCACTTGTCTTAATCTTCTCGGTGCTTTTTTACATCCTCCTCACCCACTCACAATCCCACATCCGTTAGTGCTGTCAGCAGGCTGGGATATATTGTATCTGATTCCAGCAACCCAATGTTTAATGGGTATTGTGAACAGCTGGGCCCCAAGCACCGATCCCTGCGACACCTCAGCAACCGTCCCATCCTCTGTTAATTTCTATTTATTTATTTCGTGAACCTGGGTGTCACTGGCTGGGCCAGCATTTATTACCTGACCCTAGTTGTCCTTGAGAAGGTGGTGGTGAGCTGCCTTGTTGAACGCTGCAGTCCACCTGCTGCTGTTGACCTCCAATGCCATTAGGGAGGGAATTCCGGGAATCTGACCCAGCGGCTATGAAGGAGCGGTGATATATTTCCAAGTCAGGATGGTGAATGGCTTGGAGGGAACCTAAAGATGATAGTACTTCCATACATCTGCAGCCCTTGTCCTTCTAGATCGACGTGGTCGTGCGTTGGGAAGATGGTCTCTGAGGATCTTTGATGAATCATTTCACTACAGCATATAGATAGTAAAACACTGCTGCTGATGAGCGTTGATGGTGGAGCATTGTGGATGTAGGGACAGTCAGACTGGTTGCTTTGTCCTGGATGATATAAAGCTTCTTGAGTGTTGTTGGGGCTGCACTCATCAAGGAAAATTGGGAGTCTTCTATCACACTTCTGACTTAAGCATTGTAGATGATGGACAGACATTTGGAAATCAGGATGTGAGTTACTCACCACAGTATTCCTAGCTCCTGACCTGCTCTTGTAGTTATTGTGTTTATGTGGTGAGACCAGTGAGTTTCTGAGCAATGATTACCCACCAGGACTTTGATACTGGGGGATTGAGTGATAGTAACACCATTGAATACCAAGGGGCAGGTTAGATTGTATTTTATTGGTGATGATCATGGTCTAGCATTTGTGGGGCCTGTATATTACTTGCCATTTTTCAGCCTGGATACTGTCCAGATCTTGTCGCATTTGAACATGGACTGCTTCAGTATCTGAGGAGCCACAAATGTTGCAGAACATTGTACAATCATTGGCGAACATCCCCACTTCTGACCTTAAAATGGAGGGAAGGTCATTGATGAAGCAACCCTGAAGAAGTTTTCGGCCACTGCTCGAGGGACTCCTGCAGACTTGGAGCTGAGTTGACTGACCTTTATCAACCATGACCATCTTCCTACGTGTCAGATACGATTCTAACCAGCGGGGAGTTTGCCTCTGATACCCATTGATTCCAGTTTTGTTTACGCCCCTTGATATTACATTTGGTAGAAGGCAGCCTTGACTTAAAGGGCTGTCACTATCACCCCACCTCTTCAGCTCTTTTGTCCATGTTTGAACCACGGTAATGAGGTCAGGAGCTGAGTGGCCCTGCTGGAGCCCAAACTGGTCGTCATTGAGCAGGTTATTGCTGAGCAGGTGCTGCTTAAAAGCACTGACACCTTCCATCACTTTACTGATGATCGAGAGTAGACTGATGAAGTGGTAATTGGCCGGATTGGATTTGTTTTGCTTTTTATATACAGGAGATACTTTGGTAATTTTCTACATAATCGGGGAAAGCCATTGTTGTAACTGTATTGAAACAGTTTGGCTAGGGGAGTGGCAAGTTATGGAGTACAAGTATTCAGTACTATTGCCAGAATATTGTCAGATTATGGACCCTATGGAGTATCCAGTATCTCCAATCATTTCTGGATATCGCGTGGACTGAATCAAATTGGCTGATGACAGGTAACTGAATCGCTGTGGACAACTGGAGGATCATCCACTCAGCATTTCTGACTGAAGATTGTTGCGAATGCATCAGCCTTATCTTATACACTGAAGTGCTGGGCTCTTCCATCATGGAGGAAGGGGTTATTTGTGGAATCTCTTCCTCCAGTGAATTGTTTAATTGTCCCCAATGTTTCTCGACTAGATGTGGAAAGACTGTAGAGCTTAGATCTGAACCGTTGCTTGTGGGATCACTTAGCTCTGTCTATCACTTCCTGCTTATGCTGTTTGGCGCACAAGTAGTCCTGTTTGGTGGCTTCACAGGCTGACACCTCATTGTCAGGTATGCCTGGTGCTGCTCCTGCCGACCTGCACACTCCATTGAACCAATGTTGATCCTCTGGATTGATGGTAATTGTTGCGAGGGGGATATGCCAGGCCATGAGGTCATGTGGGAGTACAATTCCACTGCTATTGATGACCCACAACACCTTATGGACATCCAGATTTGAGCTGCTAGATCTGATCGAAGTCTGTCCTATTTAGCACCGTTTAGTACCACCCACAATGGTTGAGGCTATTCTCAATATGAAGGTGTGACTTTATCTCCACAATGACTATGCGGTGGTCACTCTTACCGATACTGTCATGGACAGATACTTCTGCAACTGGCAGATTAATAAGGCTGTGGTGAAGTATGTATTTTCCTCTTGTTGGTTCCTTCACCACCTGCCGCCAGTTATGTCCTTTCGGACCCAGCCAGCTCGATCAGTAATGCTGTAACTGAGATACTGTTGGTGGTGAACATTGAAATCTCCCACCCAGAGTACATCCTGCGTACGTGCTATCCTCAGTGCTTCCTCCAAGTGTTGGTCAGCATGGAGGAGTACTGAGTCATCAGTTGAGAGAGGCTGGTACATGGTAATCAGCAGGAGGTTTCCTTTCCCATGTGCAAACTAATGTCATGAGACTTCATGGGATATAGAGTCACTGTTGAGGACTCCAAGAGCAATTCCCTTCCAACTGTATCCCACTGTGCCGCCACTTCTGCTGTGTCCATTGTGCTGATGAGACAGGAGATATCTGGGGAAGGTAATGGGGAGTCTCGGACATAGTCATACTCACCGAATCATACCTTTCAGACAATGTCAGGCTATTACTTGCCGAGTCTGTTTATTTCGATTCACTGTTTCCTGCCAGCTGACCCATTCTAGAAACATGTCCATATATTAGCCCCAATCCACTCAGATTTGATGTTGCAAATTGGGCTTGGAGCATTACCAACATTTTTCTAAAAATCAAAATGTTTTATATCCATTGCTTCTCTTTCATTTGTCTCCCAGTCTGTTTCACAAACATAATTCCCATTTCATAAATGTATGTTGGTGTTGTCTATGACCATTACTTCCAGCAACAATAATTTCTGCTAAACCATTTACTTACTAGGTTATTATTCCATGTACTCTACCATTTTCCCACAACAGACTCGGTTTTCCTTGTATTGTTGGAAAGTTTTGTGAAGACAGAACTGAAGTAATGTCTTCATAGTTTTCCCATTTCCCTGTTCCCCATTTTCCATTCACTGGTTTCAAACTGTCAGGAAGCTGCACTTGTTTTCTCATATTTCTCGCATTGACATAATTTAACAAGCTAATACAGTTCACTCTTATAACCCTTATGAATATAACTCTTCAGAAATCCATCAATTCCTGCCTTAAACTGCTCAATCATTGACCATCCACACCATACACTCACAGGGGCATAGACTCTGTGCCAACAGAAATACAGCACGATCTGTACTAGTCCCACTTTCCTACAGCAGGCCCATAGCCTGGAATGTTATGACACTTCCAATTGCTCGTCCAAGTACTTTTTAACGATTGTGAGGTGATCATTCCCCTCTCAGGAAGTAATCCCCGAACCCCAGACCTCGAGGTGAAAAAATGTTTAACTCATCGCTGAACCTCAAACTCTTCACTTTAGATTACATTACAGTGTGGAAACAGGCCCTTCGGCCCAACAAGTCCACACCGACCCGCCGAAGCGCAACCCACCTATACCCCTAACCTAACACTACGGGCAATTTAGCATGGACAATTCACCTGACCTGTACATCTTTAGACTGTGGGAGGAAACCCATGCAGACACGGGGAGAATGTGCAAACTCCACACAGTCAGTCGCTTGAGGCATTAGTGCTAACCACTGTGTCACCATGCCGCCCACAATTTAAAAGTGTGCTCCTTTGCACTTGACCCTCTGACTAAAAGGAACAGCTGCTGCCTATCCACCCTGTCCGTGTCGCTTCTCATCTTATCCTTCTGAATCACTGACCTCTCAGCTTTCTCTGCTCCAAAGTAAACAACCAGAGCTTATCCAGCCTATCTCCATAGCTGATATGCTCTATCCCACGGAACATCCTGGTGAATTACCATTGCACCCTCTCTAGTAGAATCACATCTTTCCTGGAATGTGGTTCCCGGAGCGACATACAGTACTCCATTTTGGCCGAACCAAAGCCCTGTAATGCTCTTATAATCTACACCCTGATTCGGAAATGCTACACCCAAGGTACAATTCTTAACTAGTCCATTAACCTGTCCAGGAGAAAGTGAGAAAGATCAGAGCTTAAAAAATGTGTTGCTGGAAAAGCGCAGCATCAAAGGAGCAGCAGAATCAACATTTCGGGCATAAGCCTTCTACAGGAATCTGCCCGAAATATCGATTTTCCTGTTTCTTTGATGCTGCCTGACCTGCTGCGCTTTTCCAGCACCAAATTTTAAGCATTAACCTGTCCAGTCAAATTGAGGAATGTGTTCCCAGTGTGCTGCCATTCATTGAGTCCTCCACTGCCTGGTTCCATCTCCCAAAGTGCATCACCTCATATTTATCAGGGTTACATTCCATCTGCCATTGATCTGCCCATCTGACCATTCCATCTGCATCTTCCTGTAACTTAAGGCCTTCCCCCTCACTGCTAACCACTCAGCCAATCTTTATGTCAAACATACACTTACTTATCACACCTCCCCCACTCTCCACCTAGCCCCCCTCCACATTCAGATCTATATTTTGTTATGAATAACACAAAGAATCAGGGACACAGCACTGATCCCTGTGGTACAGCAGGGGACACTGGTCTCCAGTCACACAAACAGCCTTCTCCCACCACCCGCTGTCGCCTGCTACTAAGACAATTTTCGTTGTATTGGCCAAGTTATCCATCATACTGTGAGATTTTACTTTATTTTTCAGTTTCCCAGGTGGAAATTTGTCAAAGACCTTCCTACAAAACTAAATAATCTACCTCCTCAAACTTATTCAATCAAATCCATTGGATGTGACTTCCTCCTGATAAAGTCATGATTATTATCCCTGATCAAACCTTGCAACTCTGATTGGAGTTCGATTTTCTCCCTCCCTATTTTATCCAGTAGTTTCCTGAACAGTGATCTAATACTCGCTCGTCTATAGTTCCCTGGTCCATCTCTCCCACCCTTACTGTGAAGTGGAATTGTATTAGCAGTTCTCCAGTTCTCTGGCACCTCGCCTATAGTCAGATTCTAATTAAAATATTCAGTCAGGATCTTTCCTCCTTTGACCCAAACAGCCGCCTGTGATACAACTCATTCAGACATGGAGATTGGTCCAAATTTGTACAGAACAAAACCTCAAATCCCTGCTCGTAATTTACATCAATCTGTTCAAGAGCTTCCCAGTCCATCTTCTTGAATTCTGTATCTGCCTCCTCCTTCTCCCAAGTAAAATAGATGTGAAGGTCTCATGTAACAATCCATCAATGTTCTCCAGCTTGACACACAGATTGCCCCTTTGGTTTCTAATGGACACTAACTGTTTGCTGATTATTCTGTTCGACTTGTCCGTGGAGAATATCGTGGGATTCTCCCTTATCTCGCCTACTTGTACTTCTCCATGTCCCTCTGTTATTCAGCCCTTTCGATGTTTCTAAGATGTACGACAATCAACTGTCATGTTTTGAAACTCGAGATTACAGGCTGAGGTTCCCAGCAGACAATCTTGCCATTTTACGGATTAATCTGGATAATACCTTTTGCAGTTCCTCTGTCGTCAATATATTCTTTTTGAGATTGGGACTCCGAACGATACACAATACTCTAAGTTTAGTCTCACCAACGCTCGATGCAACTGGTGCACGACATCCCCTATCTTCCAATTACATTCACATGAATGTAAACCTCATTTTTACTTTCCCATTTGCATATGTTCTTCCCAATACCTCTCGGTTTAATTTTTCTTATGAACTTACAGTGTGAGTTCTTCAGAAAAAGCTCATGAATATCCAACTACACGTTATCCAATGGTTCTTCATTGCCTATGTCCACAAGAATCATCTTCAAACCATTCCAAAACAATGTTTGTCACTTCTGGTTTTCCTTTCGTCGGTACATTCTCACACTCCCCAGTTATGTTATTACCTTCTATATATCTAGTAGCATGTTCTTTGTAATCGAGTCCAACAGATACCTGACTGCGGATGACAAGATAACTGGTCTGTAGTTCACCATTCTCCAAATTCATCCTTTCTTCAACTGTTGGATAATATTTATAACCTTTGCCTTATCCAGATTGGCTAAATGACTTTCGGGAATGTGTCGGAAAATAAAGTGACAATCCGCGATGCAATCAACATGTCTATTGCTGCTTCTTCTAAAATTCTTGTATGATGTGCATCTCGTCTGTCAGATTAATAAATACTCAATCCAGCTTTCTTTTCAAAGATGACCTCAACATTGATAAGAATGATCCTACACTTTACTTACACAAGTCCCATTGTCACTTGGTATTTCTGGAAGAATTTCTGGACATTCTTCCATGAAGTTGGACACAAAGAAACTGTTTCTTTTCCCTGCGATTTCTCTGTTCTCTGCAATAAATTATCCTGAACGCACACCAACTGCGCCACATTTGACCTTGTTTTTATTTTTTTTTATACATTGATAGACGCTTTTTAGCAGTCTTTATGTTTTTCTTTCATTTGCACGCTTTTTCTCTTTTTGATTTTCTTCTCAGTTTCTTAGTCATCCTTTGCTGGTCCTACATTTCTCTGACTCCACTGGTATTACTGCAGCACTTGGCATTTTTCTAAGCTGCCTCCTTTCATCTAATAGGGAGATGAAGGTGGGGTTGAAAGTGATAGTCAGAGCGGAGGGTGGACCAGATGGATAGGAAGGAAGGTGGACACATAGGAACATTCAAAACGGTTGTGCTGACTTTGAAGGTTGGAGTGGGAAAAGGTGGGATTAGGAGAAATGGTGGAATCCACTATCACCCCCTGTGGTTGGAGGGTCCCAAGGCAGAGAGGAGGCTTTCTTCCTCCAGGCTTCTGGTGGCTCGGGTTTGGTGATGGAGCAGGTCCAGGACCCTCATGTCCTTCGTAGAGTGGGAAGGGGAGTTAAAGTGCTCAGCCACAAGGCGATGGAATTGTACAATATGGCTGTCCCAGAGATGTTCTCTGAAATAATATACAAGTTGACCTCCTGCCTCGCCAATGTAGCGAAAACCACATTGGGTTTAGTGGATGCAGTAGGTGAGGCGTTCTGTCTCCCATCGTCACCTATCACTCTCAACCCCACCTTCATCTACCTATCACAATCCCAGCTACCTCCCCCCTGCCGCACCCCCTTCTCATTTATCTCTCAGCCCCTTTGGCCCATAAGCTTCATTCCTGATAAAGGGCTTATGCCCGAAAGATCGATTTATCTGCTCTTAGTATGCTGCCTGACTGTGATTTTCCAGCACCACACTCTTCGACTCTGATCTCCAGCATTTGTAGTCCCCACTTTCTCCTCACACTTTCATGGCTTGCATGACTCAGATTTATAACGGTTACTTCAAATAAAACAAAAACTGCCGTGTACTCAAACAGCATAAAAGAAAACCAATGCATTGTGGTCACTGTTCCCAAAAGGTCCTTTACAGCAAAAGTTTCAATTAGCTCTACTGATCACTCAACACCAATTCCTAAATAACCTGATCTTGAGCTCAGTGCTCGACATAATGTTAACGCAAACCATCTAACACATGCTCATGAAATCCATTTTCCCAGCATGAGCATTCAATTGGGTTAACACAGTTTAGATATAATTTAAACAGTACATTATTACTGCAGTACCCACCAATGTGTATATCTCATTTCCTGTTTAATAACACGCCCAGCATTTGTATTGCAGCTTTCACTTTGATATATAACTCCCATCAATGTTTGCTCCTCCTTGCTGTTTTTGCGCTCCACCTACTAGATTCTGTGGAATCTGAGCGACGTGGGCTCTGGGGAGATTAACGGGCAGACATCTCTCACATCATTTATGATCTTCTCAAACTTTAATTTCTCCAGAACTCCCGTTATACCGATGGAGTAGAGAAGGACAATGATCTTCCAACAATGCTCTGTATTCCCCCAAAGAGCTGAGACTGCTCTAACCTGGGACTGAACTTTACAGCAGGCTGGTAAAGTGTTGATGCTGCTGTACAGAGAGATCACATCTGGAGTAGTATGTACAGATTTAGCCTCTTCTATGAAGAAAGGATGTTGTTATATTGGAAGCAGCTCAGAGATGGTTCCCTCAACTGATTCCTGCAATGAAGGTGCTAATTTATAACGAAAGGATGATCGGGTTGACCCAGTAGCCATTGGAGTTTACAAAATTAAAGATGAACTTATTTGAACATAGATGACAGAAGGAGTTAACAAATGAAGTGAATTACACAGATAGTGAGGAATACATTCCGTTCTCCAGTGTGTTACACAGGAACATCAGGAGGATATTCAGGCCTTCGACCCTGTTGCACCAAAACAGGACGAGGCTATTCAGCCCCTGGAGCTTGATATACATTTACAGAAGGAGGCCAATCAACCACTCGAACCTATAACACTGACCCAGAGTAGACCATGCTGCACCAGTATCCTGTTAAACAGCAACAGGATCAGTCCATTCAGCCTCCTTAAATATGTAACATAGGAACTGGAAGAGGTCACATAGTGACTGGAGATTGTTACACTGGGATAACAGGAGGCCATTCAGACCCACCGAGCCTATTGCAAGGGAATTGGATAAGGATAAAAACTATCTGAGACTTCTTTCATGAGAAAGGAAGAGGTAATTTAGACACGTGTCTGTTGTATGGGAGAAGAGAAGACCAATCAATCCCTCGGTCCCATCTCCGGGATATATAAGGAGACGGTTCAGTATCTCCACCTGTTATGGAGAAGTATGAGTAGACCCATCAGTCCCTCAAAATGTTACACAGCAACAGGAAGATTCCTTAATCTCCCAATCCTCTAAAGCGTCAACAGGAAGATGTCATTCTGGCCTTGGAAATGGCAACATGGGAACACCAGAAAGACGTCAGCCCATCGAGTTTGTACACCAGCAGGATGATGAGCCCATTCAGCCACACATGGCTCTTACTCAGCAATTGGAGCTGATCTCTTAAAGTCTTGTGCCCATTAAACAGGAATTAAAAGAAAACGTGAAGGCTTTCGAAAGGGAAGAACTTATAATAATGGTATACATCAGGGGCTAAATTGTAACAATAAACTATTGTGATTTAAGGCAAATTTTTAGAGTCCATTGTCCAGGACATTTGCAAACTCAAACCACAATTCGTCAGAGTCAACATGGTTTTACGAAGGCTAAATCGTATTTGAATTGTTTGCTTGAGTTATTTGAAGGTGTCACAAACAAGGTGGATAGTGGGAATCCTGGAGATGGAACTTTGCTGGTCTTGCTGAAGGCATCGGATGTGTCGCTTCTCCAAAGAGTAAGTGGTAAGATCAGACAACATGGGTTTAGGAGTAATTTATTAGCTTGGATGGAGCATTTGTTATCCAACAAAATATAGTCAGGTGGATTAAATGTGTCATTTTCTTTTGGCAAATGCAGTTTGTGCCATTGATTTCAGTACTCATGCCTCAAGCATTTGCAATCGATGGTATTACTGTACTCGGTTGATGGGAGAGAAAATATAATGCCACATTTTCAGATGACACTAACATCGGTGGGAAATTATTTCGGAATGATGATGCAAGAGATTTTAAAACTATATGGATAGGTTGGGTGAACGGGCCAACATTTAGCAAGGAAAATTAAAGTGAATAAATATGGGGCTATTCAAGTTGGCCAGTGTGATAGAAAGACAAATTATTATCTAAATGGAGACAAAGTTCAAAGTGTTTAGGTGCAGGGGGATCTGTGTGTCTGCTTGCATATCATGGAAAACCTGCCTGCGGGTACTGTCGTAATGAGAACTGCAAGCATAATTTCAGTGGTTATTTATAAAAGGATAGAGTAGAAAGGTAGGGAGTGTTGGTGCAGCTATGCAAGGCATTTGTGAGGATGCAACTGGAGTACAGTTTGGGTGTCCTGCAGAATGAGGTATTTCCATTGGAGGGAATTAGAAGAAGTTCATCAGATTGATTCCATATTTGAAGTGTTTGTCTTATGAAGATTAATTGAGCAGTTTAGGCCTATAGTCTGGAGTTTATAAGAATGAAAGGAGATCTCGTTGAGGTCTGTGAAATGCTAAAAGTAATTGAATGTGTAGATGTGGATTGGATTTTTTTTTCATGTGGCCCAATCTACAACAAGAGATTAGAGTTTTAGGATGGAGACGTGGCAGGAAAGTGGAACAGAGGCCGCGTTGCCATCAGCCTCATCGAGGGGTTGGGTACCTCACAGATGGTCCTTGTTCTTATTCAAATCTTCGACTGTGTTGCCTAGGAATAGGGTAGGACTGGGTATCATACAGGAAGCAGGCACTCAGGATAAATCAGTAAGAGAGAACGTAACCAGTAGGGTCACACAGTGACCAGCGCTGGGTTCTCTACTATTTACAGTCTATATTACTGATCAGGAGGATGGAGCAGATATACAGATGCTGAGTTTAGTGATGTCCATAAGACCATAAGAATTAGAGTGGAAGTAAGACCATTCGGCCCATCGAGTCCACTCTGCCAGTTAATCATGGCTGGTGGGCATTTCAACTCCACTGACCCGCATTCTCCCCGTAGCCCTTAATTCCTTGTGACATCAAGAATTTGTCAATCTCTGCCTTGAAGACATTTAGCGTCCTGGCCTCCACTCCACTCCGCGGCAATGAATTCCACAGGCCCACCACTCTCTGGCTGAAGAAATGTCTCTGCATTTCTGATCTGAATTGATCCGCTCTAATTCTATGGCTGTGCCGATGGGTCCTAGTCTCCTTGTCTAACGGAAACAACTTCCTAGCGTCCACCATTTCAAAGCCATGTATTATCTTCTAAGTTTCAATTAGATCTCCCCTTAACCTTCTAAACTCTAATGAATACAATCCCAGGATCCTCAGCCGTTCCTTGTATGTTAGACCTACCATTCCAGGGATCATCCATGTGAATCTCTGCTGGACACGCTCCAGTGCCAGTATGTCCTTCCTGAGGTGTGGGGACCAAAACTGGACACAGTACTCTAAATGGGGCCTAACCAGAGCTTTATAAAGTCTCAGTAGCACAACGGTGCTTTTATATTCCAACCCTCTTCAGATAAAAGACAACATTGCATTCGCTTTCTTAATCACGGACTCAACCTGCATGTTTACCTTTAGAGAATCCTCGACTAGCCCTCCTAGATCTCTCTGTACTTTGGCTTTATGAATTTTCTCACCGTTTAAAAAGTAGTCCATGCTTGTATTCTTTTTTTCCAAAGTGCGAGACCTCGCATTTGCTCAAATTGAATTCCATCAGCCATTTCATGGACCACTCTCCCAAACTGTCTAGATCCTTCTACGGCCTCCACACTTCCTCAGTACTGCCTGCCTGTCCACCCAACTTCGTATCATCGGCAAACTTCGCTAGAATGCCCCCAGTCCCTTCATCCAAATCATTAATATATAATGCGAACAGCTGCGGCCCCAACACTGAACCCTGTGGGACACCACTTGTTACCGGCTGCCATTCTGAAAAAGAACCTTTTATCCCAACTCTCTGCCTTCTGTCAGACAGCCAATCCTCAATCCATACCAGTAGCTCACCTCGAATACCATGGGCCCTCACCTTACACAGCAGCCTCCCGTGTGGCACCTTATCAAAGGCCTTTTGGAAATCTAGATTGACCACATCCACTGGGTTTCCCTGGTCTAACCTACTTGTCACCTCTTCAAATAATTGTTATGTCGCTGTGATAAGCAAGAGATTAAATTATTAAGAGAGGGTGGAGAGTCTGCAAATAGATTCAGAGAGGTAAAGACAATAGATAATAGTTTGGGTAGGTGGCATTTAAGATGATATAACCTGTCATTCCATTTACAGGAATAATGGAAGGCAGTATGTTACTGAAATTGAGAGGGATTACAGGACTTAATGATACTGTGTACGGGGGCGCGGCGGGGGGGGGGGGGGGGGGGGTTCACTCAGACCAGTTCAGACATGGGAGGTTTTGATCCATCCCTGATCGTCAGCTCCCAGACACTAAAAGTGACCCTATTGCTCTCTGAACACATGGAATACTTTGATGTGGTTGATTGGTGGTGGGGATGGTGTTTTGAAACGTGCATCAAGGGGACGGCCTTTATCCAAGATATATTCATTTCTTTCTACGTGAAGACCCGATGGCGATGGGAATGGCTGACTGCTTCTGAATGAAGAGGCCGTGACTGCTGCCAGGACAGTGGGCATTCACCAACATGATGTACTGTGCCTGGGTACACTGTAACATGAATAGAGAGAGAGCTCCTTCAGTTCCTGTACCTCTCCCCATTAACATGGATACTCTGCAGATGCCATGTACACCATCGGGAATCCCACTGTACTGGATACACCCGGCAGCTCCCTGCTGTGGGAGAAACAATCTATATACCTCATCAACCATATATATCCTCATCAATGTCACCGAATGGAAAGTTCTGGATCATAGAAGCTGAATGAAACAGTGACCCTAACAGCCACTGGCAGCACCACCCTCCCCCGGGTGTGAACCTGCAGGTCGTGTTGAAGGAGGTGACACCGCTCTGTGATCAGCTCCTTGTTCAGTCAGTGCCCCTCACACTCTGCTCCTGGGTTAAGTGAAGCTTGGGAAGCTGTTCCTGGATAACCCGATGTGGATACAGCAGATCCCTTACCCCACACACACTTACTCTGTGGTTTCAGAGCTTCCCCTCTCTGCAGCCTCTGCTCCATTTGTTGTTCGTGTTACACACCCATATACTGTAACTACAGTCCCCATGCTCCATCCAGTGTTGGGTCACCAAATCCTCAGGTCTCCCTGAATGTCTGAGGCAGCTCACAGCACAACCTCCAGCAAACCATTCCCAGCCCCTCCACTAAATTTTCAATTACAGGAGCCAGTCAGAAACCCCTCGGTACAAGTGTTGTGGACCAGACCAGATCCCCCCAGAATGGTTTAAAAAGACCGCTTAGACCCAAACCTTTCCTTATTTTGAATATAGATGTGAAGTGTGCCTTACAGATATGTTGTGATTGGTCAAACCACTCGATATTAAGCAAAATATAATCTATTCAAATGCTTTAGTTAAAATACAATCAAAGAAAAGAACATTTTGGGATAGCTTAGATGTTGGAACACTTACACAAACAATAAGATCTCACACATTCTTCTCAATCTCTCACAGCAACCAACCTTTGATTTCTGAACTTAATCATCATCATCAACCATTTCAGCTTCTAATCTTGCCATTGTTTCTCTCTGCTCTTCCACACGAGTTCTCACGACTGCAGGAAGTGAATTATTGAACTTCTCCAAAATAAGAATCTCTTTGAGAGGGTCATAGGTTTGCTCTATTTTTTAATACCCTTACCCACCTTTCAAAATTACTTTGTTTGATCCTTTCAAACTCAACGTGCGTTTAAGCAGCTACCCTTTTTTTTTAGATTCCTGAAACACTGTCTGTCGGCTTCTGGCCCAAGCTCATATGCACTTCAGATGGCTTTCTTCACCACCCCATACTGGCCAGATACCTCCTCCGATAGGGATGCAAATACTTATCAGCTTTGTTTGGATCAACTAAATCCACATGGTCACTGGTCACTGCATTGGTTTAGCCACTTTCTCAAATGAAATTCAAAAGGCTTCCCCATCCTTCTTATCAAATTTAGATAATGCCTGGGTGCATTTAAACAGAACCTCATCAGGCCATTGGCTACTATAGGGTTCCTCAACCTCACTAACCTCCTCATCCCGCCGACCGTCTGCCTTCATCTCTGCCTTCTATGTCAACTTTCCTCTCTAATTGCTAACTGTTTAAGTTGAAACGCTCTGCTTTTCTTCTCTCCATTTTTCTCTTCCTTCTTCATTTCCTTTTCTTTTATTTCTACTTTTCATCATAATTCAAACTCTTTCAATTCCTTCTCATGTTCAAGCTGCCTCATTTGAAATTGAATTCTAGCCATTTCGAAAGAGTCTGATGGCGGTTCCACCAAATGTAATTGCCGAGCTACAGCTGTAATTATCTCTCATTTTCGCACAGACAAACACATCCCCAACACCAGCTTGTCGGTCAATTCCTACAGCTTTGCCTTTATTACCTTTTGTAAAAACCCAACTTCACTTCTTCCACACCCAGAGAACTCTTAGTGACTGAAAGAATTTTTATACACAAAAATACTGCTTAAACCAACTGAATTCAACATCCGGAACCAAAGACATGAACAACTACCATACACGACCTTGAAACCTAATAGCCTCCTGGTGCATACTCTCCAGTGTCTGCATGAGCTTATTCTGGATTCTCTGGTTTCCTCCCACAACTCAAAGATGTGCGTGTCAGGTGAATTGGTCATGCTAAATTGTTCGTAGTTTTCAGGGACGTGTGGGTTAGTTGCCTTGGGGTAAATGTGTAATAATAGGGTAGAGGAATGGGTCTCGGTAGGTTACTCCTCGGAGGGTCGGTGTAGACTTGTTGGGTCGAATAGCCTGTTTGCACAATGTAGGGATTGTAATTCTAAACCCAATTTGGTGTTATCGATTTAGAACTAGACAAGAGTCCCTAGTTTGCTATCGACCAACCAGACTGCCTCAAACTAGTTTAAGAGGGTAGCTTGGATGCCAAACCTTTCTTATTTTAAAAGTAAATGGGAAGTGGGTGTTACAGATGTGATTCTACTAGTCAAACCACTCACCATTATGCAAAACACAATATATTTAAACACTCTAATGAAAATCCATAAAAAATGAAGAGGAATTTAGAATAACTTAACTATTGGAAACCTTAACTGAATGATGGATACAGTACCTTCTACAAATGAACTGTTCCAATTTATTAACATCACAGAGCGGCACCGTGGGTGGCATGGTGGCACAGTGGTTAGCACTGTTGCCTCCCAGCGCCAGAGACCCACGTTCAATTCCCACCTCAGGTGGCTGACTGTGTGGAGTTTGCACATTCTCCCCGTGTCCGCGTGGGGTTCCTCTGGGTGCTCCGGTTTCCTCCCACAGTCCAAAAATGTGCAGGTTAGGTGAATTGGCAATGCTAAATTGCCCGTAGTGTTAGGTGAAGGGGTAAATGTAGGGGAATGGGTCTAGGTGGGTTGCTGTTCGGCGGGTCGGTGTGGACTTGTTGAGCCGAAGGGCCTGTTTCCACACAGTAAGTAATCCAATCCATTCAGACATGTATTCTTGCACACAGTTCTCCAATCCAGGAGGAAACAGTATCAAGTGAGGTTTCAGAGAGAATAGCATAGAGGGATAATTTACTAAAACTCCCAACCCTTCTGGGACCCCAAGCACTTGGTAACTTTTATATCTACAAGAAAAAATCTGGAAAACCTGTCTGTGCGAGCTGGGCCATTGTTACTACTATTTATTAAAAACACTAAAAGCCTCATAAGTTGTTTACTTCAGCCGTTTTCAGTGGGCAGTTTGGTCTTTAAGATCGCTTTCTACAAAAAAAGGAGAAAATAACCTTTTTAACAAAAAAAGTGACAGTATTGTCATACAATTTAGATGCCTGGTCCTTTACTCAAGGGGCTTCCTCGTGTTACTGATAACAAGATAACCTGAGAGGGTCAAACACAGGTACAGACCATGTTACAGGAATGTGTCTCATGACTTCTGAAACAAGCCTGTTCATGGATTATCACATCGGACATACTGGGAAGGGAACAACAGCTCGACAAATCCCATTTCATTATTTCTGAGCTACACAATTCCAGCACTCGATACACTAGGGAGCCAAAACTCAAGGCCAGGGAAAGATACAGAGGGACAGACAGATTCACAGTAAAGACAGAAACAGACAGTTAATTAACTGAGAAGATGTTGTAGAAATATGTGGAAAAAGACAGGGCAGTGGGAGTAACTGGAGAAGTGAGACCTTCGAGAGTAAAATTACAAGAATGAGAACATTGAATAAAGGCATTGTCAGATCAGCTGGAATGGTTTGTTACAACAAATTCTCAATTTGCTTCACAGAACACCACAAACAACATAAACTGGGACAAGATGACAGCCCAGCATGGAGAGCTGTGCAGAGCATGCTCGTGTGTTACTCAGTAAACTGCACTATCTGCCCAGCATGGAGAGCATTACAAACTTTACTACCATATGCTAAATATACTCGCATCAGATTACTGCCCACAATGGGAAGGTTTGCTCTCTCTGCGTGTGTGTGTGTGTTTGTGTATGTGTGTGTGTGTTCATCAGAGACTGAGAGAGAGAGTCCGTGTGTGTGCGCGATAGGTGTGGTTGAATGCGAAACTCATTGTTTGAGAAGGAACGCACATGGAGGAAACTATTTTAAATACGAACAATTGGCAGGCTTTTTGTTAATCAACAGAGAGAACGAGGGAAGCTTCATGGACAGATACGGTAAAGTGTTTGATAATGTTTAAATAAAGTCATTGCCAGACATAACAGCAATATATATCGGCATACACATGAATGACAGATGGATGGGAGTTTGGTGTGAGGTCGCATCAGGATTGAAGCCGGGAGCGTCAGCAGCAGATTATTGGCTTCATTAAGACTGTACTCCATAGCTCAAGGTTCAAACGGGAGATGGAATAAGCCAGTGAGATATATTCTGGAGTGGTGAGTATTTTATGTTAGAAATGTTCAGGGAATGGTGTCAAGATTCAGCTCATGGTCAAAGGGATGCCCACAGTTGTGACTTGTCTGCTTCAGCCGCGGATATTGGCCAGGGATGGGATGGAAACAGTGGAAGGGAGTGGAATTTGTAACCAGAACAGTACACAGTGACCTCCATGCTCTGAATATTTAAATAACGAAGGCAATGATACAATGCATTATGGTTCTCCGCTGAAACTGAGTAGGTCAACATTGAGACCCGTGAATAACACTGCCAGAGCAGAGAGGGAAATAATAATTGAACACCTTCATTAATGTAGTTAGTAGTGGTCTGGAGAGTGAATATCTGGATTCAGAGTTACAACAGGAACAGTAATAGTGACAAGAAGTGTAGACTATATAAAAGAATAATAATAGTCATAATTGTTTTATAGAAAAGAAAATCTGGACAGTGACGCTTACCAGGAACACCAACGATAGCCAGGAAGGGATAATAAAAGTATTGAATAATGAGAAGAGCGTAATAAATCCGCGATGATAATGACAACCAATCAAATGCAGAAAGATACCAAACATAATCGGATAAGCTCCTGTCTATTGTTGGAATATTCCAGTCTAAGATTCTCAGATTCTGATCCATTGTTGAAACATTCCAGTCTAATGTTCGCATTTCTGATCCATTTTTAGAACATTCCAGTCTCATGTTCTCAGATTCTGATCTCTCCTCCCCTTTTCTCTGGATCTGCTGATCCCTGTCATTGCTGTCGGTGATATTCCCGCTCATGTTATGGGGTAACACATTGAACGGCGCCCATTTATCATTAAAAGATGGAAACCCTCCACTGGGATAATTAGAATCCACGGAGACTGGCATTAATCGCAGTCACTGAACAAATAGGCTCAGTTAACCAGTTACATGCATCACTTTTCATAACACTGTAAAATGGAACATTTACTGGGTTTGGATGGAATGGATGAGGGTTGCTGAGGGATGGACCATAAATCTTTCAATGTTTTTAATCTTTTTTGCCTTGTATATGAGAGTATTAACAGAACAATGCACGGGTCTATATATGTTCCACTTTGTTTATGAAAGGAGGTAGTTATAAAATAACAGATCGGCTGCATAAAAATAAATCTGGATCCGTGGTGCTGGAAGAGCACAGCAGTTCAGGCAGCGTCCAACGAGCAGCAAAATTGACGTTTCGGGCAAAAGCCCTACATCAGGCATTCCTGATCCAGAATCTGGTTTCCAGCATCTGCAGTCATTGTTTTTAACTGCAGAAAGAAAAAGTCGGGTGGACAAGTTTCTAGATACCTTAACACAAAGTACGGTACTTAATGACCAGTGTGAGGCTACTCCTGGTTTTAATGCCCTGTTATCAAATCCTTTCATAACCTTGAGACAGAGCATTGAGACTGCTGCTCAGGAACAGGCCGAAGCAATACTGTCCCTATGGACCTATTACAGATGGATAAGAGAAGGCCATTCAGCCCATATTAGCCTGTTGCTAATTGAAAGGTGGAAAGCTGGAATATTGGCACATGTTGCCAACAGAATCATTCAAAACAAAGAGATGTGTCGCTGCAGCTGTATGAGGTGTTACTGAGAGGGCACCTGGAGTACATTGTGTTGGTTGTGTTTCTGTATCTGAGAAGGGATGGACCTCCGTCAGATACAGTTTAACCGCTGCTCGTAATCCATGGGTTGCTGTGTCATTTAATGTCTCGGGTCTGTTACACAGGGGCAGGAGGAGGCCATGAAGCCTCTTGAATCTGTTATAGAAGAACAGGAGGAGGCCATTAAGCTTCTTGAGTCTATTACAGAGGGACAGGAGGAGTCTATTCAGCCTCTCAAGCCTGTTACAAAGGGGCAGGAGGAGGCCATTCAGCCTCTCAAGCCTGTTACAGAGGGGCAGGAAGTGCCTATTTAACTTTCAAGGCTGTTACGCAAAAATATTAGTTTTACACTAGTTGTGGAATGGGAAAGACCTGATGTAAATTTCTAACTTTGAATAAGCCCAATTTTGAAAGTGTTAGGTGAGCCCTGTGAAAGGCTGGTTGGGATATCCTATTCACAGGTAAAGGGACTGTTGGAAAATGCAAGGCCATCAAAACTTGAATTCAGAGAGTCCAGAGCCAACGTGTTGCTTTTTGTGAGATGGGCAAGGCTGGTGGGTGCAGGGAGTGCTGGATGGCTAGATATATTGATGCGCTGGTCAAGGTAAGGAAGGAGGCATATGTCAGGTAAACAGAGCTGAGATCAAGTAAATGCCGAGAGGTGTATAAGGGCAGAAAGTGCATAGTCAATGGGGAAATCGGGCCAGAGAAATGTGGACATGAGATGGCTTTAGAAATAGGGTTAACCAGGCATTGAAGAAATTCTACAAATCCTTTAATGGCAAGAGATTAACTGGGGAGAGAATAGATCAGTAAGGCTATCTATGTGTAGAACCACATGAGATGGGAGGGATACGAAGCAAGTATTTCTCCACTGTATTTAATGTGGAGGGGGTTACAAGAGCGAGAGAATGAAAAAATATATCGTAATATCTTGAAACGTATCTATATTACAAGGAGATGTAGGGCATTTTAAAACATACGAAGCTGAGCAAATTCCTGGGACTGATAAGTTTGTGGGAGGCTAGGAAAGAGATTGCTCAGCCTTTTGCTGATATGTTTGTTCATTGATTTCCACAAGTGAGGTGTCAAAAGACTGGAGGGCTGCTAACATAGTGTCATTATTTAAGAAAGTAAGGAAAAACCAGGTAACTATAGATTGGTGAGCCTGACGTCAATGGTGACTAAATTGTTGGACGGGATTTTGAGGAAAAGAATGTATATGCATTTGGAAAGACCAGGACTGAAGAGGGCTTTGTACATTGGAGTTCACATCCCACTGACTGTATGGAATTTTTTGAGGAAACGATGAAGATGATTGATGAAGGCAGGACAGTGGATGTTGTCTTTATGGAATTCAGTAAGAAAACCAAAATGTTCTACATGGTAGACTGGTTAACAAGGTTCGACTGCCTGGAATCCAGGGCGAGCTCGCCTGTTAGATCCAAAATTTTCTTGAATATTGGAGACAGGGCGTGACAGTGGACATTTGTTCTTTAAACTTGGAGACCTGTGACCAGTGGCATGCCGCAAAGATCAATAGTGGGTCCACTGCCTTTTGTCACTTATACAAATCATTTGCATTTGAGTATATGAAGTATGGTCAGTAAGTCTGTAGATAATTCCAAATTTTGTGGTGCAGTCGACAGTGAAGAATGAACTCTCAGACTGTAATGGGACTTTGCTGAGGTGGACCGAGGAGTGGCAGATGGAGTTTATTTTACTTAAATGTGAGGTGTTGCATTTTGGCAAGACAAATCAAGGCAAAACATGTAGGTAGGGTCCTATCGAAAGCTGCCAATCAAGGAGAACTCCATATAAATTATCGAATCCCTACAGTGAGGAAACAGCCTATTCGGCCCATCGAGGACACACCGACCCACTAAGAAGTATCCCATTGGACAAACCCCTACCCTAACCCTCTGAGCCTGCATTTCCCATGGCTAATCCACCTCGCCTACACATCCCTGGGTACTTTACGCAATTTAGCATGGCCAATCTACCCTTATCTGTATATCTTTATACTGTCGGAGGAAAACATAACATCCGGAGGAAACTCATGCAGACACGGGGAGAATGTGCAAACCCCACAAAGGCAGTCATTCAAGGATGGAATTAAACCCAGCTCGCTGCACTCTGAAGCAGCAATGCTAGTCACTGAACTACTGTGTCACCTTGTGGTGCAGGTTCTCCGTTCCTTGAAAGTGCCGTCACAGGTAGACAGCGCAGTGAAGAAGGCACTTGGTGACCTGCCCTTTATTGGTGCGTGCTTTGTGTCTAAACATTTTCACGACGTGTTGCATCTGTACAGGACATTGGTTTGGCCACTTTTGTAATACTGCCTTTAATTCTGGTCTCCCTGCTGTCGGAAAGATGTTGTCAAACTTGAAAGGGTGCAGAAGAGACTTAAAATAATGTTGCAGGTATTGGATGTTTAGAGTTACAGGGAGAGTTTGAATAGGCTGGGGCTATTTTCAAGTGTTGAGGCTGAGGGGTGACGTTAAAGAGTTTTATGAAATCATGAGGGGCATAGATAAGGTAAACACTCAACGTCTTTTACCCAGGATAGGCAAGTCCAAAATTAGAAGACAAAGGTTGAAGGTGAGAGGGGGAAAGATTTAAAAAGGAACATGAGGGACAACATTTTCACACACACAGAAAAGGAGGTGGTGGAGGCAGGTACAGTTACACCATTTAAAAAGCATTTGGGTGGATAGATGCTTTGGAAGTGTTTGGAGGGAGATGGGACAAGTGCTGGCAAGGGGGACGAGATTTATTTAGGATATTTGGTCGGTATGGGCGATCAGACCAAAAGGTATTTTTCCGTGGTGTACATCTCTGAAACTCTATTGCCTCTTGAGTGTATAATACAGGAACAGGAGGAGGCTATTCAGCTTCTGAATTCTGTCAGGCAACTTGTTTGTTCAATTGTTGAGAGTAAAATACAAAAATACATCATTCAGATTTTGATGTTGTTTTACAAAAACAGGAGAAAGGCTTTTACCCAAGAGAAGCTGTAAGGAATGTGAAGAGGCCATTCAGGCCCTCGACTCCATTCCACAGGAGCAGCAGGTGAACACAGAGCTATTGGAACCTGTTAGTCAGTAGCAGGAGGAGGACATCTACTTTCGCAAACATTGGATCAGGAGGCAGTCACTCAACTGCCCAAGATTGGGACACAGGAACAGGATGCAGTCATTCAACTGCTTGAGACTGTGACACAGGGACAGGAGGGAGTCACTCAGTGCTCGAAACTGGGGCACAGGGAAATCTGGAGGTTAGTGAGGCCCGAGGATCCTGTTACACAAGGACAGCAGGAGGTGACTCACTCCCCATCAGTATGGGTCACTGGGAGAGAAGGGGAGTTTGCTTGGAGCAAACAGAAATATATGAATAGGTTGCATTAGTGGTCCACACAATCCTGCCCCAACATTCACTCAGACCACGGCTGATCTGATTCTAATTCCCTCATTCCATTTTACGGAGACTGTCCTCTCTGCAGCCTCTGCTCCATTTGTTGGTCATGTTGCAGACCCAGATGCTGCAACAACACTCACCATCACTCATCCAGAAGGATGGATCTAACAGGATAAGTCAGGATTTGAGGGGTCCAATCACAAGAATGAAAACACAAAATAAAGGTATTGTCAGATGTTTTGTACTCTCACATTCGCAATCCAACTCGCATAACCAGCCCATCCATTACATATTCACGATGGAGCACTGTGTAGATCCGGCTCGTGTACAGCTGAATGCAACCCAGCTATGTGCAGAGTGAAACTTTGTGCAGCCCACACCAATACTTGATCTATAATCCTGGGCTAAATGTCCGCACTGGTTCATTCATATGTAAACCCAGGCTGTTGCATTGTTCGGTAACACTGTATTAGATCACTGCCCAGTGCAGTGAAAAATGTAACCAATGCAGGAAGTGACAGAATGTGCAGTTCCCATCCATTTACAGCTCCATATCTGCACTGTACCTTGACAAGGGGTGCTGCGAATGTGAAAATCAATGTGAGGAAGAGATATAATTTAAATACCAATAGTTCTGATTAAGGTGCATATCACTCTAGTATTTAAAGTTGAAATAACTGAGATAATATCCAATGAGGTTTTGTGAATGGAGCAAAGAAGTAAGAGGGGGATGGTGATGTTATAGTGGTTGCACTATAAGCCAGCAAATAATCAATGGGAATTAGAGGAACAAATATTCAGGGAGACTGGCGAGACTTGCAGGAGCAATAGGGTTGTCATAATAGGTGATTTTAATTTTCCTAACATAGACTGGGACTTCCAGATAGTTAAGAACTTAGATGGAACGTAATTTGTTAAGTGTGTTCAGGAAAGCTTCCACAAGCAATATAGAGAGGTTCCTTTTGGGGAAGGGACAAACTCGACCTATTGTTGGGAAATAATTTCGGAGAGGTGTCGGAGGTAAAGTGGGCAAGCATTTTGGGAGTAGTGACTAGAGCTGTATTAGTTTTAAAATAGTAATGGTAGGGACAAAATTGGTCCACACAATCAAGTTCTAAATTGGGGCATGGTGTATTTTGTTGGAGTTAGACAGGGGATTGCAGGGGATGATTGGAGGAGTTTGTTTCGAGGTAAAACGATCCCGGGCAAGTGGAAGGGCTTCAAAAGTGAGATAGCTCGAGTTCAAGGTCGATATGTTCCTGTGAGGATGAATGGAAAGTGAGGCTGGAAGAGAGATCCTGGATAACAAGAAATATTGAGGCTCTGACCAGAAAAAAAGGAGGCGTGGTTCAGGAACAGGCAGCTGGGAACACGGAAATCCCTGGAGGTACACAGGGGATACAGGAGTTTAGTGAAGAAGGAAATCAGCAAGGTGAAAAGGGGGTATGAGATAGCCTTGGCTGAGCAGATTAATGTGAGCCCAAATTCAGTATAAGAAAGAAAAAGAACAACTAGAAAGAGAATAGGACGCCTTACAATCCAAAATGGGCACGCGTGTGTAAAACCTCAACAGATGGGTGAGGTCCTCAATTTCCCCTCTGTGTTTATCATGAAGAAAGACATGAAGCCCTGTGACCTTTGGGAGGTTGGTTGTGATATCTTGGTACAGTCCATATCACAGTAGAGGTGCTGATGGACATATTAGAATGCGGAAAGTCAGATAAATCTCTTGGTCCTGACCAGATATATCCAAGAGCAATGCAGGTTGCGAGAGAAGACAGTTCAGGGGCCAAGGACCCGGAAGACTGGGCGAGAACAAACGTGCCCTTATTCTTGAAGGGTTGCAAAGAAAAGCCTGGGAAAGATAGACAAGTAAGCTTCATATCTGTTTTCGGTAAACCACTTGAGAAGGTTCTGAGGCAAAAGATATGCATGCATTTGGAAAAACAGAGTTTGACTTGGAGAAGTCAGCATACTTTTGTGCGTGGCAGATCATGCCTTAGAATTTTTGTTAGACTTTTTGAGGAAGTGACCATAAAGGTTGACAAGGGCAGGGTGGTGGACATAGTCTATATGGATTTCAGTAAGGCCTTTGATAAGGTTCCACATGATAGGTCGCTCTGGAAGGTTAGATCGCATGGACTCCAATGTAAACTGGCAAATTGGCGACACAATTGGCTTGACATTATGAAACAAATGGCTATGGTGGAGGTATGCTTGTCGGACTGGAGGCCTGTGACTAGTGGAGTGCCTCAGTGGTCGGTCCCGGGCCCATTGCTGTTCGTTATCTTATACCAATGATTTGGACCAGAGTGCACAACGCAAGGTTAGTAAGTTTGCAGATGACTCTAAATTAGGAGGCATCATTTACAATGAGAAATATTATCAGAAATTGCAGCATTAACTTGGTCAGCTGAGGAAGTAGGCTCAGAAATAGCAATTTGAGTTTAATACAGATAAGTGTGACGTCTTGCATTTTGGAAAGTCAAATCCAGGTATGAGTTTAATGATGAATGAGAGGGTCTTAAGGAGTGTAATGGAACAAAAGGACGTTGGAGATCAGGTGCACGGTTATCTAAAATTTGAGTCACAGATACACAGGACAATGAAGAAGGTTGTTGGCACACTGGTCTTCATCAGCACATTGCGTGTAGACGTTGGGACGTTATGTTGCAGTTGTACAGGATGTTGGTAAGGCTGCAGTTGGAGTATTGAGTTCAGTTTTGTTCATCTTGCTCTAGAAAGGATATTATTGATCGAGAAAGAGTGTGGAACAAATTTACAAAGATGTTTCCTGGGCTAAAGGCTCTAAGTTATAGGCAGAGGTTGAACAGGTTAGAACTTATTTCTTTACAGCGTAGGAAACTAGAAGGTTCTTATAGAAGTGTAACTCTTATAAAATCATGAGGGGCGTGCATGGGGTGAATACTTCAATTTTTTTCCGAAGGTTGGGGAATCGAGGACGAGAGGACATCCATTAATGTTTGGAAGGGAAAAAAGTATATAAAAAGGAACCTGAGGGGCAACTTTTTTACACAGAGCGTGGTATGCATACAGACTGAGCTGCCAGTGGAAGTGATTGAGGTGGGTACAATAACAACATTGAAAAGGCATTTGGACAAATATACAGATAGGGTAGGATTAGAGGGATACAGAGCACGGGCAGGGAAATGGAGTGTGTGTGGATGGACATTTTGTTTGGCATGGACCAGCTGGGCCATATGGCCAGTCATACTGGCAGTCTCGTGCAGTATGACTATAAATGAGTGTGTTATGGAGTGGATGCAGAGTGGGGGAGACTGAGAAAAAATGTCTTCATTTCAGAATGCTGAAATGAAGACATTTCGATAGTATCATGCAACACGGGTCAGTATTAAGAAGAAGTATGAGTGAAAGGGATATTGCTGGGAGTTCAGGCGATGGAGAGTTTTGGATGAGCATTTATTCTGCAGCTTTGTAACTGGGAGTGAGGGCAGCAGAGTCTTCACCTCACTGGGCTGAATCTAACAAAAATCTGTCTCAGTGACATTTTCTTTGAGTGTGACATTGGGGTTGTATGCACAAGGCTGAGCTAGATTCCTGATGCTATCTTACCAAACTCATCTCATTAACTACCCACCCCACTCCATGGTGTCCCACTCATACAATGCCAGACCGATTCTCCCACCCATCATGCCTGGAGGTACTCAAAATCGCCCGGATGCCCCTGGATATTCCATGACGCCTGACACTGGGGCCATCATTAAAAGGCCAAGGGGCACACAGTTGAGCTTTCTCAGTTGGAGATGTCCTGCACAGTTTACCCCGAGCATACCAGATAAGGGGAAATTACATCACGGTTTGTCGACAGAGGCACGGAGGTCCTGGAGGATGGGCTAGTACAGAGGGGGACCATTCTCTTCCCAGAGGGATCACACCACCAGACACACCGAACATGGTCTGAGCTCACCACCCACCTCAGTGCAGTATCTGCGGTCTGAAGAAATGTCCAGCAAAACAGGATAAGCTTCAATAACCTTCCCCACACCGTTAGGATAAGGATCACCATATTCTCTCTGCTCCCTCACACTCACTGTATGTCTGTTATAGCAAGGTTAGGTCTCATGGAATACAGGGAGAACTAGCCATTTGGATACAGAACTGGGTCAAAGGTAGAAGACAGAGGGTGGTGGTGGATAGTTGTTTTTTAGACTGGAGGCCTCTGACCATTGGAGTGCCACAAGGATCGGTGCTGGATTCATTACTTTTTGTCATTGACAAAAATGACTTGGATGCGAGCATAAGAGATACAGTTAGTAAGTTTGCAGATGACACCAAAATGGGAGGTACAGTAAACAGCAAAGAGGTCACCTCAGATTACAACAGGATTGACAAGATGGGCCAATGGGCTGAGAAGTGGCAGATGGAGTTTATTTCAGATAAATGCAAGGTGCTGCATTTTGGGAAAGCAAATCATAGCAGGACTTATATACTTAATGGCAAGGTCCCAGGGAGTTTTGCTGAAGAAAGAGATCTTGGAGTGCAGGTTCATAGCTTCTTGAATGTGCAGTCGCAAGTAGATACGATAGTGAAGAAGGCGTTTGGTATGCTTTCCTTTATTGGTCAGAGTATAGAGTACAGAAGTTAGGAGGTCATGTTGCAGCTGTACAGAATATTGGTTAGGCCACTGTTGGGATATTGCGTGCAATTCTGGTCTCCTTCCTATCAGAAAAATGTTGAGAAACTTGAAAGGATTCAGAAAAGATTTATAAGGATTGGAGGATTTGACCTATAGAGAGAGGCTGAATCGGCTGGGCTGTTTTCGCTGGAGCTTCGGATGCTGAAGAATGACATTATAGAGGTTTTCAAAAGTATAAGGGGCATGGATAGGGTATGTAGGGAAAGTCTTTTCCCTGGGGTCAGGGAGTCCAGAAGTGGAGGGCATAATTTTAAGGTGAGGGGGTAAGATATAAAAGAGACCTACACAGCAACTATTTCACACAGAGGGTGGTACGTGTATGTAATGAGCTGCCAGGTGAAGTGGGGGAGGCTAGTATAAGTGCAACATTTAAGAGGCATTTGGATGAGTTTATTGAATAAGAAGGGTTTGGAGGGTTATGGGCCGGGTGCTGGCAGGTGGGACTAGATTGTATTTGGATATGTGGTCAGCATGGACGGGTTGGCCCGAAGGGTCTGTTTCCATGCTGTACATCTCTATGACGCTATGACTTAGATTAATCTCTGTTTTTTGGTGCACCATACTGGTGAGAAATTTCAAAGAGATATTCTCCATGATGAGCTTACAAAGACCCAACACAACCTGGGAGTTTCAGACATCCAACACAACAGAATATTATTACCTAACATAGAAAGTAAGGATATATTTTTTTCCTATGTGCATCTGCGTAAGATACTCTGGGCAGGCCCAGGAAAAGAGAAACCGTGTCCATCTCCAATTCGGTCCCCAAGACCCACTCTACCACACCGAACACAGAGCTCCGATATATACGAAGCCTGCAGCAGAACCACATGCAATGAGTAAGAGTGCATGTAGTCATTCTGCATTTAGGACATGCTGAAGATAATCCCACATTGAATTTTGAGAGAAAATCTGGAGTCAGATAGACCCTATGAAGAATTTGCAACTGCATGGAATGGGACCTATTACAGATCAAAATCCTTCAAGCATTTTCACAAATATCCTCCCATGTCTCCAAAGAGATCTAAACCCCCCTACTCTCTCGCACAGACGTCACGAAGCTGCACAGTCTTGTCTGAGGGGACACTCTCCAACAAATGATAAACGGTACTGACAAAGAGTGCATTCTTAGCAATAAACACCCGCAGCTCTGTATCGGATCTGTAAGAGTTTGTTAAAAGTGTATGTTTTTAAAATCAAATCTCTAATCTGGAAAAAAAGCAGAAGAAATCTCTACTAGCGTTGATCAAATGATATCATTGTTTCTCCCTCAAGTAACACATGGTGGCTCAGTGGTTTTCACTGCTCACTCACCGCACCAGGGTCACGGGTTTGGTTCCAGTCTTGGGTGACTGGCTGTGTGGAGTTAGTATGTTCTCAACTGTGTCTGCATAGGTTTCCTCCCACAGTCATAAACATGTGCATGTTAGCTGAATTGGCCATTGCTAAATCGCTCATAGTGTTCCAGAATCTGTAAGTTCAGACATTAGTCAGGATAAATATAGAATGGTAGGAGAATGGGTCTGGGTGGGTTACTCTTCAGAGCGTCGAAGTTGACTTGTTGGGCCCAAGGGCTTGTATCCACACTGTAGGGATTCTACTAATTCTAAATCACCTAAGCAAGGTACCACCCTCGCTGCCCACAGTTTAAACCTGGAATCCATAATCCCCGGATGACAACCTGGTATACCAATTAAAGGGGTAAGAAACATGGTTTTGGCTGTATTGCCCTCGATCTGACGCATAGTTCTTCAAGTTTTAACAGTATTGATAATCATTAGTTTTTGACAATACTCCATAAATGTTGTCATTTTATCTAAAAACAACAGACTAATAAGGGTTCACTTTTTCTGAGAGGGCTCCATTTCTAGCCGTAATGACGCCGAGTCCTCAGCGGCCCAGGCACTAACATAGGATGATAAAAAAAAAACTTAATTGATTGCTTTTATTCTGGGAGATCTACCCCCCACAATCTGTGGGGCAGTTGCAATTTTGTTTGCTTGATAAGGAATCGCTTATGGTGCCAAATAAAAGAGCTAAACCAGCCATTATGTTTCAGAAATATCTGTCTGGGAAACATCAAAGAAAGCATTCGCACGGGGTCTAGAAAATGAGGAAGGACATTCATTTTAATAACAGCTATCTGATCGAGCCAGGATATTTGAAATGCCTCCCATCTTTGAAGGTTTTGTTTAATTTTGTCAAACAAATGGACACAGTTCACCTTAAATAAATGATCAAATACAGATGTAATGAATATACTGAAATAGGGAAACCACCCCATTGACCATTTAAAAGGAAACCAGGATTTGCCCTCAGTATCAAGTATTTCCCTAAGATCTCCCATAGGCATGGCCTCCAACTTTGTAAAATTAATCTTATCACCCAGAAAGACAACAAGCGAATTAATGCATTGCATCACATGAACTACCGAAATTGCGGGATTTGACAAAAAACATAAGACCCTCATCTGCATACAATGTAATCTGCATACAATGTGACCTCTATCCCACTTCTGGGGCAGATATGTTGGCATCCCTACGGATGGTCTCCGCCAGTGGCTCAATCCTCAACGTAAACAACAATGGTGAACGATGTTAACCTTTGTGGCTGCCTGGAGAAATATTAATATTACTGGTTGGCACACCATTAGTGAGAACTGCAGCCAGACGATCGCTGTAAATGACCCTCACCCACTTGATAAAAACTTTGCGTGGACCAAACCGTTCTACTGTATAGAAGAGATCCGGCCACTCAACTCAATCAAATGCCGTCTCTCATCTAAAGAGATCAATAATCCCTGGACAGATTGATGTTGACACTCTTGGATCATATTGAGTAACCTCTTCACATTGTAGGAAGATCTGTGGCCCTTTATAAAGCCCGTTTGGTCCTCTTTGGCAACGGAAGGCAGCAAAGTTTCCAGCCTTAATGCACGCGTCTCAGACAAGATTTTGAGACCAACATTTAAATGTGAGATTGGCGTGTAAGAAGCACAATCCTCCAGGGTCTTCCTTTCTGCAGCATCAGAGAGATGAGCATCTCTTCAGGATGGAGGGACGGGTTCGTGACTGTATGAGTGACAGAACATGTTAAACGTCAGCCCTGACAATAGGTTTATAAATTATTTATAAAATTCACGAGGAAATCTGCCAGGAACGTGCACCTTTTCATTCTGAAGCTGCTTCACACCCTCCTGCGCTGGCAATGGTGCATTAAGGCACAACACGTATTCAGGGGTTACTCCTGAAAAATGAAAAATGACTCCATCTTCATCCAACTATCCACATAATGCTCAGTCTGAAATAATTCGGAGAAAAATCTCGGACAGGAGGCATTAATCTTTTTGGAATTGAAGGTAAGAATCCCAGTACCTTCCCTAATTGAGGTAATGGCTTGAGAGGGGCGCTCGTTTTCTTGGCAAGATAGACTAAATACCTGTCTGGCTTATCACCATGTTCAAACAACCTTTGTTTAGCAAAAGTAAGTTCCTTCTTGGCTGTGTGTGTGACCGTAGACCGAAGCACTGTGATCCTCTGCAGCTTAGCCACTGAGGGTCTATCACAGTATGCCCTCTCGGCTGCCCTCAGCTGTGCCTCAAACCAGCGTTCCTGCTCCCTCTTCTGCTGCATCCTAAGGGATAATTATTCCCTTGGCATAAGCCTTAGCAATTTCCCATAGAATGGATCGGTTACTGGTTGAATCTGAATTAATGGCTAAGAAATATCTGAATTCATTACAGAAATACTCAATGAACTAACTAGTCATAACAATAAAGGGATACATTCGCCAGTGTCTCGAATCTGTTATATTTCCCTAAATCTTTATCTATAAGTATGGTCACAAATGGTAATATTCCCAATTGTGCAGGATGCCACTGAATCTAAGATTGTTGCGGGGATGGGGAGGAAATCAAACCTGGTGTGGCATTTCTGCGGGTTAAAGAAGATATTAAAAGCCCTACTTGTGAGGTAGATGTGCCTCCAGACATCCACCAGCTCTAGTTCTGCACACAAATCCACCAATTGGTTACATTATAATGAGGGTATTGAGGGACCTTCGGACATTCTGTCCACCGTGGTTCCATAAGACAGTTGAAATCTCCTTCTACAATAATGTGCCATGATGCAAGATAACTGAATTTGGAAAATGCATCTACCAGGATTTTAAGAGGGTGCGCCGGGGTGGGGGTGAGGGGTCGCAATTACTATTCAAAATATTGGATTATTTACCATAGTTCAAGGCTTGGGGATTTATGATCCTTCCGTGAGTATCAAATAAAATCTAGTAATTTAAATGGAAGGTTCTTCTTCTCCCCCACTCCTTGTATTGAAAGACGAAAATAAAAACCCGTTCAAACCCGCCCTGCTATCACGTCAAATGTTCCTAGTCATCGAGGTGCATCTTCTGCAATAGGACAAAATCCACCCTCTCTTTTTTAAGACTAGAAAGTAGGTTTTTCCTCTTGACTGGGAAATGGCTCCCCTTAATGTTCCAGGTCCACCATTTAAGCATATCATTTTCCAGAACACACTGTAGCAACATTTGAACTCGATAGAGGAAGAACTCGAATTACTGATCATTAATAAACAAAGTCTCATAGAGTTTAAAAACTACACAATCTAAAACTATTACAACTGACAAGCTCTCAAAACTTTCCAAAACTAAACATATAAAAAATCCAAAAAACTAAAAAAATCGATAGGGGAATTTAAAATTTTCACAAAGTTTTCGCTTTCTCTGCAGAGTCAGACGAGTTCATGGATCCATTAAATGCAATACGGAGAATCGTTGGGTACCAGAGGGAATACTGATTCCCGAGTTCCCTTACTCTTCTCTTGAGAGATGTTAGACTTGGAAGCAGGTGGGCACTTTGGTGATAGCGATCACAATTCTGTTATGTTTACTTTAGTGAAATCAAGGGATAGGTGTATACCACTGGGCAAGAGTTACTGCTGGGGGAAAGGTAATTACAATGTGATTAGGCACGATTTAGGAAGCATAGGAGGGAGAAGGAAACTGAAGGGGATAGGCACATAAGAAATGTGGATCTTATTCAAGGAAAAGGTACCGTGTGTCCTAGATAGGTATGTACCTGTCAGGCAGGGAGGAAGCTGTAGAGTGCGGGAGCCACAGTTTACGAAGGAAAATGAATCTCTGGTCAAGAGAAGAAGAATGCTTATTTTAGCATGAGATGTGAAGGCTCAGTTAGGGCTTTTGAGTGTTACAAGGTAGTCAGGAAAGACCTAAAGGGAGAGCTCAGAAGAGCGAGGAACAGACATGAAAAGTTGTTGGCGGATAGAATCAGGATAAACCCTAAGGCTTTCTGTAGGTATTTAAGGAATACATGAATGACGAAAGTAAGATTAGGGCCAATCAAGGATAGTAGTGGAAAGTTGTGTGTGGAGTCAGAGGGGATAGGGGAAGCACTAAATGAATGTTTTTCAACAATATTTTCAACATTTTCTGGAAAATGACAATGTTGTCGAGGAGATTACTGAGATACAGGCTATTCGACTAGTTGGGATTGAGGTTCACAAGGAGGAGGTATAAGAAATCCTGCAGAGTGTGAAAGTCCGTAAGTCCCCTGGGCCGGATGGGATTTATCCTAGGATCCTCTGGGAAGCCGGGGAGGAGATTGCCGAGTCTTTGGCATTGATCTTTAAATCGTCATTGTCTATAGGAATAGTGCCAGAAGACTGGAGGATGGCACATGTGGTTCCCCTGTTCAAGAAGGGGATTAGAGACAACCCTGGTAATTATAGACCAGCGAGCCTTACTTTAGTTGTTGATAAAGTGTTGGAAAAGATTATAAGAGATAGGATTTATAATCATCTAGGAAAGAATAAATTAATTAGGGATAGTCAGCACGGTTTTGTGAAGGGTAGGTCGTGCTTCACGAACCTTATTGAGTTCTTTGTGAAGGTGACCAAACAGGTAGATGAGAGTAAATGGGTTGATGTGGTTTATATGGATTTCAGCAAGACGTTCGGTAAGATTCCCTACAGTGGGGTATTGTACAAAATGCGGAGTCTTGGGATTGTGGGAGATATAGCAGCTCGGATCAGTAATTAGCTTGCTGAAAGAAGACAGAGGGTCGTGGTTGATGAGAAATGTTCATACTGGAGTCAAGTTAGTAGTGGGTCGGTGTTGGGTCCACTGCTGTTCGTCATTTTCATAAACGACCTGGATGTGTGTAGAAGGATGGGTTAGTAAATTTGCAGATGACACTAAAGTCGGTGGAGTTGTGGATAGTGAGGAAGGATGTTATAGGTTACAGAGAGACAGAGATAAACTGCAGAGCTGGGCTGAGAGGTGGCAAATCGAGTTTAATGTGGACAAGTGTGTGGTGATTCACCTTGGTCGGAGTAAACGGAATGCAAAGTACTGGGCTAATGGTAAGATCCTTTGTAGTGTAGACGAGCAGAGAGATCCTGGTGTCCAGGCGCACAGATGCTTGAAAGTTGCCACCCAGGTTGACAGGGTTGTTAAGAAGGCATACAGTGTTTTAGCTTTTATTAATAGAGGGATCAAGTTCAGGAACCATGAAGTTATGCTACAGCTGTACAAAACTCTGGTGCAGACGCACTTGGAGTATTGTGTACAGTTCTGGTCACCGCACTATAAGAAGGATGTGGAAGCGTTGGAAAGGGTGCAGAGGAGATTTACGAGGATGTTGTCTGGTATGGAGGAAAGGCTGAGGGACTTGAGGCTGTTTACGTTAGAGAGCAAAAGGTTGGGAGGTGACTTAATAGAGATATATAAGATAATCAGAGGTTTAGATAGGGTGAGCCTTTGTCCAAGAATGGTGACGGTAAAGATGAGGGTGCATAGCTTTAAATTGAGGGGTGATAGATATGGGACAGATGTCAGAGGTAGTTTCTTTACTCATATAGTTTAAAGTGTATGGAATGCTTTGCCTGCAACGGTAGCAGATTCGCCAACTTTAAGTACATTTAAGTCGTCATTGGACAAGCATATGGGCGTAATTGGAATAGTGTAGGTTAGATGGGTTTCAGATTGGTATGACAGGTTGGCGCAACATCGACGGCCGAAGGGCCTGTACTGCGCTGTAATGTTCGATGTTCGATATCATCAAAAGATTTTTTTTCGGAATCACCGCCACCGAAACGTTCCGAAAGGACATAATCCTCGAGCCCGTGAATTAAAGGCATTGGATCTTTCCGCTGGGTTCTGGAAGCTTCCATTAGTCTTTGTTTATCCCCATAACTGTGTAACCACACGCGGACAGGGCGAGAGCGCTGGTCTGAGCCTGACCTGGGCACCGTAACCCGATGGACTGTCTCAGTCTTCACCCGTCCCTCTTCAGTTTCGAAGTGAAGGAATCGCTGCAGCCAGTTCTCAAAAAATCCTCACTGGCTGACCACCTGCTATCTGGGCCAGCAGACCGACGATGTGAACATTCTTCATCCTGCCCCTATTCCCAAGGTCGTCATCATGTTCAATTAAGATACGGACCTGTTTTTCAACGGTGAGGATCCTCTCTCGTGAGGAATTTATTATTGCAGACTCTGTCATGCAGTTCGGCGCTTGACATCGTCCATTTTGTTTCCAAGGCTGTCAAGTTGCTGCTCGTGTTTTTGGAGCGCGTCTGAGAGTCGTTGTGGTTCTAGCCACGGCTGAACCCTTCTTCAATCATAGCTTCAACCATTTCACATAACTTGGTGAACTCAGTGACCAAGGCCTGGTGAGTAACTGGGTCCATGGAACGAGCAGAGGGGGTTGCAGCTATAGCCTCAGGCAGGCTCGATGCTTCTGACGGGTGCACCGTTGTTGGGACTGACTCGATCCTTTCCCATGTTTTGTCATTTCCACTTGACAAAATGGGATTAGTAAAGATTCTATCACTCTTTTAGGGTTGAATTTTAAGTAAATTGCTGGGATGGAGTGGGTTAGGGAACCACTTTGCCCATGCTGTGATGCAGCGCCCAACAAAGCAGACCTTCCGGATCGCCACTATCTTGGATTCCCCCTTAACATTTTATGAATATTATCATTTCGGTTTGCATTATATTCCTGGATGTTCTGGAGCAGTGTGATTTTGTATCACTGTCTACATTTCCTCCTACACTGCAAATTGCTGCCCATTCCTCGATAATCCTTGACTCTGTTGTTACTTATGATACTTCTGAAGTGCCTCAAAAATATTCAATATCTCTGCCTCCAAAGCTCTGCAGGGAAGAGAGTTCCAAACACTCTCACCACTGAGAAAACAAAAGTTAACCTCAACTGTGCGTGAGATCATTTTTGTCCCCTTACCTGAGAAAGGATACAATTAACTTGGAAGCAGTTCGGAGATGTTTCACTTCATGTATTCCAGGGATGAGGGTCTTATATAATGAAGGCTTTAACAGGTTACTCTTGGAATGAGAGGTGATCTTATTGAAACGTACAAAACCTAGAGGAGAGTGGATCAGATAGATACCCACTGGGTGTTTGTATCGTCCAAACTTCTTGTTGTTCTTATAGAATCTCTACAGTGTGGAAGCAGGACATTCCGTCTATCAAGTCCACATTGACCCTCAGAACTGTATCTCCCCCGGACCTGCCCCCCTACTCTATCCATGTAACTCTGCATTTCCCATGACTAACCTATCTAACCTACACATTCCTGGGCACTATGGGAAATTTAGCATGGCTAATCCACTCTAAGCTGCATATCTTTGGACTGTGGGAGGAAACTGGAACACTGGTAGGAAACCCACACAGACATGGGGAGAATGTCCAAAATCCAAATAGAGGGTTGCCAGAGGTTGGAATTGAATGCAGCTCCTGGACGATGGGAGGTAGCAGTGCTAACCACAGATCCACTATGTGCATCCGTTAGTTCTATTAGTTACTTATGGCTAACTTAAGAAATCTGCCTGATTTGTTCCTGTCACTGAACCTCACCCAGTCTGAAACCTTTATCATCAGCCATATTACCAACCTGGTTACATTTAAAATTTGTTGTGAGCAGTGGAAAAGTGGAACTAGAAAAGGAAAGAGTGCCACCCTCCATTCTCAGTCACAACTGGAGTGAGAAAAAAATCACAAAGTGATATTTCATTCCAGTGGGAATTCTCTTTCCCAGAATTTGGGGTGGCCAGATATTTATATTATAACGAGGCTGGCTTTGTCTATAGACAGGTGAATCAGAGATAATGGTGCATGGAGAGCAAATTGCAACTGGGACCACAATGAGATGAGCCACGACCTTATTTACTGGTGAAGTAGTGTCAAAGGGCCGAATGGCCCCATCGTGTTGCTCAGCCCTGTGTTCTGATGTTCCATTCAGCCGTTCGGACCTGCTGCACAGGGGCAGATCGAGGCCACTCCGATGGTTAGGTGCAGATGGGGAAGTGTACGTGGAAAATGCAGGCTGGGCGAGAAAGTGCCCCCACCACTCGCCCCCACCCCCCCCCCCCCCAAACAATCCCTGCTTCCAGGCTTCCTCTGTCTGTAAATTCTGCTCCAGATGAGGAACATATTGCAGCCCCAGATACGCTGCGAATACAACCCCATACCCCCCAGGCAGGGTTAAAACAACAAATCCTCTGCCCTCCTCTGCAACATTTTACAACGCGATTTCCATGAACATAACCCGTTACTTTCCAAAAGCATAGCATGTGAAATTAATAAATAGGAACAGGAGTAGGTCAATCGGCCCCTAGCCTTGTCATTTAAAAAGAATATGGCTGATCTACTCCAGGGCTCAACTCCACTTTCTTGCCGACTCCTTGTATCCTTCCACACCTCTCTGGGTCAGGGAATTCCATACATTCACTACCTTCTGAGAGAAGACAACGGTTTGCATCTCAGATTGAAATCGATGTTCCTTATTCGAAATCTATATCCTCGAGTTCGACACTTTGCCCAAGAATGGAAACAACTTCTCAACATTTAATTTCTCAAGCCCCTGCTGTGTCTTGTATGGTTCAGCAGTATCACTCATCATTCATTTAAACCCAATGAATGATCACATCATTTTTTTTTAGAGATTCTCTATAACTAAACCCTTTCATCACAGGAAAAGTCCTAATGTACCAACATAGTTACTTGCTGCACCAGCATGCTGACTTTATGTTTCACACATAGGAACACTCCAACCCTTTGTACTGCTCCTTTTCTGGAAGTCCTCTCCATTAAATAACAGCCTGCATTTTGATTCTCAGTGTCATCCTCAAACTCGGATGTATATTGCACTCAGCTCCGTCCTTCAGGCTGTCAGCATAGATTGTAAATAACTGATGCCATCAGACTGATATTTGTGGTACTCCAGCAGATACATCTTTATCATAAATATCCATTAATCCTGATTCTTCGATTTCTATGTTAACCAATCATCATCCCATGTTAGTACAGTATCCGACGTCCTAGCGCTTCTGTTTTGTGTAAGAACTTCCATTTTGTAATACTTGTGGAAAATCTCTGGAAAGTTTTGCCTCTACCAGATCCCCTTTATCAAGTCCGATGTTACATTTTCAGGCATCTCCAGAAGTACTTTGCATGAATTTAGAGGCAAAATATCATTTCCCGTTCACAAACCCACACTGACACTGCGTGAAGCTTTTCTAAACGTCCATGCCGGGCAAGTTTTCCAAACTGTACTAGTCCCATCTGCTTTCATTTGACCCATACGCCTCCAAGTGTTTCCCAGTCATATATTTGTCCAAATAATGTTTAATGTTGCAGCTGTACACGCCATGTACCACTCTTCCTCTGGCAGCCCATTCCATACCCACACCACACTCTGCGTAGAAACGTTATCCCTTCGTCCTTTTTAAATATTCTCTCTAACACCTTAAACCCATTCTCTCTATGCTTGAACTCCCCCAACCTGTGGAAAAATCTTGGCTATTCACCCTATCCATTCCTCTCATGATTTTATAAGCTTCTACAATGTCAGCCCGCAACCTTCTCCACTCAGTCTGATACTAACTTCAAGAACAAGCATTTAAAGATAAGCACTGCAAATTTGAAGCGATATTAAACATCACAGGTAACCAATACTCAGCCCAATCTTCATACTGTTATTTGTTTTTCTCCATGTTACAATACTAAGGCGACATGAAACGCTTACTAGTGCCAATAAGAAGTTAATCATCTGAATTCATTTGTCTAAAGGGGATGATGATCACCACAGTGAAAACGTATCTGCGGCCATATCTATATAATACCATATGGTCAACATTCTCCCTCCTGGCCTCCCTGTGGCTGTATGTGGTTGTGTCTTCTTTATCTTGCAATCAATAGAGTGAACCCCTTTCCCCATGTACACCTTAATTTAAACCCCTTTTTTAGAATCTTCTCATTCACCACTGCTAAAAGCCCGTTTATCTTTTGCCACACCCTCCTTTCCCTGCCGCACATTCCCCAATTCTGGCAAGGGATTAAAAGACCATTTTGCAATTGTATTCAGTTTTGAAGAAGTGTCACATTGGAAACGCTAACACTGTTTCTCTTTCTCTGCAGATGCTGGCAGACCTGCTGAGTTTCACCAGAAATGAATAGGCACAGAAAAAAGTTTCAATTAAACAAATAACTATGGATACTGGAAATAAGACTACAAAAATGCTGGAGATACTGGTAGCTTTATAGAAGATTAACTGGACCTGAAATTTTAACTCTGCATTCACTCCAGAAAATGATGCAACACATTTAGCAATATCTTCAGCAATTATTGTTTTTGAACAATTTCCAATTACGTCAAAGATGCCCAAACATCTTGTCCAACATGGAGTGCCGTACACTGTGAACTGAACAATAACGCATGGTGCAGAAGTTCGTTGACTCTGAAATTTCATAAGGTTGGCATCACTGACACTACAGAGCTCTGAATCATGGTCAGGGAGAAAAACAGAGGGAAACACACTCACTTCAAATACAGAAGATGGCATGATAAAAATGAGAAGATTCAGATTAGTACCTTAGATGGATTGAGTTTATGCAACGAATTGGAGGCGAGGCACCAAAGAAAGACTCCAGCAGAATGAGAATATGAAAATTGAAGTATTTCCACATCAGAAACCAGAGTAGGTCACTGAGTACAGGGCTGATGGGTGAATGGGTCTCGGTGTGAAATGGGGCACAGTCAGTAGAATTGAATTGTAAATGATGCAGCTAAAACTGGGTTATCATCTGATGCTGTAGAATCAACAGCAGAAGAAGCACAGTTGTATTCAATGACAATCTGTAACATTTTCCCGACGATACTTCATCAGTCTACCATTACCATCAAGCTGATCCATGGTTCAGTGACGAGTGTGTGTGAACATGCCAGGGTCGGAATCACGAGCACCTAAGCCTGATGACAACCCATTAATGCGACCACACTTGACTGGTTACACTCTAAACAGCAGGACTAACATCTGATACAGAGGGAGAAAAGACTAACAAATCAGATCTAAGCTCTGTCAGCCTGTCAAATCCATGCATAAAAGTCGATGGTCCATTAAACAATTTACTGGAAGAGATGACTCAACAAATATACGCACCCTAAATAATGGAACAGCCCTGTACGTCAGTGTAAAAGATGCAGTATCTGCACCATCCTTAGCCAGAAGTGTTGAGTCGATTATCCACCTCACCCTCACCATGATGCCCACAGAATCATAGATGGCAGTCTTCAACCAATTCAATTCACTGCATGTGACATGAAAAAACTGCTGGACACTGTAGATATGACTAAGGCAGTGGGCCCTGACCCCATTCCTGCAATAGGACTGAAGACTTGTGCTGCACAACCAGCCGTGCCCCTGGGGAAGCTGTTTCATTCCAGCTCCAACTCCGACATCTCCCTGGCAATGCGGAAAATTACTCAACTATATCCAATCCGCTAAAAGAAGGATTACTGCAATCTGACTCTTTACTAGTCCTTCAGTCCCATCACGACAGTTAAATTGGTGGGAGTTCAAATTTGACAGAGCTGCCAAGCAGCACAGAAATAATCTGCTCAGTGTAGTTTCCGATAGGTCCCCATGTGGAGATGGTACTGTTGTGGAAATGTCACTGGATTACTAACCCAGACCAGGCTAATGCTCTGGCAGCTGATTCAAAATAAAAACAATTAATAAAAAAATCAAGATCTAAAGTCTGATGTCAGTAATAGTGATCTTGTGTTCAATATCAGTGTAAACTTCGATTTCCTTCCCCAATGTACTTTCAGGAAGTGAATCTCCCGTGCTTTCCTGGTCTGGCCTAAAAGTGATTCCAGACACAGAGACATATGATATATTCTTCAATGATCTCCGAATCGGCCAAACAAGACACTCAATTATATCAACTGCACTGAGGTCTTAAATGATAAACCTGTTCTGAACACCAGACACCAGCCTCGTTAGTACAAAAGGGAATGGGAAACACAGTCCTGTTCGACCTGCAGAGACCTCTTTCCTAACAGTTGAGAGCTTGTGACAATATTTACAGAGCTTTCCCACACACTGCACAGAAACATTGTGACAGGAGCAGGTCATACAACACTAGCTTTCCCTCTGCTAGTTAATGGCTGAACATCTCCTCAGTGCAGTTTTCCCCATACAATTGTCATATCCCTTAATATGTTTAAACATTGTGAAATATAAAATGAAAACTGCCTTAGTGCCTTCAGCCCATCAGTTTTGCTTCTCCGTTCTCCGAAAACACGTGTTGATTAAATACAATTTGGCTGCAATGTGATTCGTGAATCTTTTTTTCTATAAAGTGAATTCCCATTCACTGTGACGCGATTCCTTGCCAGGAACCAGCTGAACAGCAATACCCTGTCTCAGGATCTTCTCTCTGCAAAATGGACAAACAATGTGGTCAGCTAAAACAGGAATGCAATGCGCACAGGAGGCCTTGAACTGAGCCTGAAACTGGAAATTGTAGACTACATTTAGAAAGAACTTTATTTCAAACTGTGGAGAGAATCTTGAGGAGAACCGGAATCCCCCATCGGCATCACGTGGTTATTCAGCCCCCACATGCTTTCTGGTGAACGGTACAGTGCTCCAGTGAGTGACTGTAGTGTGAAAGTGTTACATTTACGGCACTGTTCCATTACAACACGTGATTTAAAGATTTATTTAGACTGAACTAGTATGGTTGTTAGACCAAACTTAATTTTTGGTTTTTACTGATTTTTTGGGGGGTTTGCCCCTTACCCTCTTTTTTCCATAGAACCCATTATTAATATTGCACGATTTTCAACAACACAGTGTTGCACAGAAACACAGTTACTGTGTTATTGGAGAACAACCTGGATTGATAGCTGATCTGCGATCTTTACACCGTACTCCTGCTCTATCCCTATCCCTTTAATTTCCAGAAATCCTTATTTATATTCAGCGCCATGACTTCCACAGCCTGATCTGGGAGAGAGTACCCCTGCTTCACCAGTCTCAGAGTGCAGACATTTATTCTCACCTCAATGCAAAGCGGCCTGTCTGAACCTGATACTGTGGCCCCTTGCTTCAGACATCCGAGCCAGGGGAATTACCATCCCTGCTTCCAATCTGTCTCGCTCAATCAGAGTGTTATATATTTCACTGAGATCTCCACTCATTTTCCTAAACCGCATGGAATACAAGTCCAGACCCCCAAACTCACATCCCATAACAAGTCTGTCATCCCAGAGATCATTCTGGTCATCCTTTACTGCTCTCTCTCAATGTCAGGTTTGTCCTCGATTAGGAACAGAGACCAAAACTGCACACAATGCTTCACAATGTTCTAGATGGCGTCTCACCAAGACCCTGTACCGCTGCAGTAATAAACTCGTACTCCTGCACTCAAATCCCCCTGAAATGAAGGTGAATACAGCAGTCATCTTCCTCCCTACTTGCTGCTCATGAAATATTGCTTTCTGTGACTGGTGGACAGGGAGATCAAGATTCCTTTCAATGTTACAGTTTCCCACTTGCTGGGTCTATATACACTGGTCAGCGTGGCAATGCCATTCCCAGTATTGACTCCTGGATTCAGAACTCACTGCCTTACATGGATTCGGAGGCTGCACAGAAATAAACAAAAATGCAGCTTAAGTTCCTTTATAGAGCAACATTTTTCAAACACTCCCTTTCAAATGATAGGCTGCCATTCTTTTGTTCCCATCAAAGTACACAGCATCTCATCTCTCCCATTGCTCTCCATCCGCCACGTATTTGTCCAGTCATTTCACTTATCTCAGTCACCTTGGAGCTTTTTTACATCCTCCTCACCCACTCACAAGCTGACATTGTTTAGTGCTGTCAGCAAACTTGGGAATATTGCATTTGAGACACTCAACCAAATATATGATGTGTATTGGCAATAGCTGGCGCCCAAGCCACGATCCTTGCAATATACCCCTAGCCTTCCACTAAAAAAAATGTTGTTTTATTCCTACTCACTGTTTTCTGCCAGCTCTGTCCTTCGAGAACCATGTCCATGTATTAGCCCCAGTCCCACAGGATTCGAATTTGCACAATAGGCGTTGGGCTTTATCAAAAATCTTTCTGAAATTCCACTCGGATTGCATTGATAGCTTCTACATAATTTTACTAAAAGCCGCTTTCTCAAATATGATTCCTATTTCATGAATCTCTGTTGACTGTGTCTATGCCCATTAATTTCAGTCTGATACTTTCTCTAAACTGTTTAGTTGATAATTTAATTCTATTCCCCTTTTCTCACCAGACTAAAGTTCCCTCGTATTACTAGGAAGTTTTCTTTTTTGTTTTGCTTTCTTCCGTAAAGGCATAACTGAAGTATTTGCTCCATAGTTCTGCTATTTCCCGGTCCTCAATTATCTGGTATCAAACCGTAGGAAAGCTGCACATTTATTTCCCTTAATTTTGACATTGACATATTTTCAGAAAATATTACAAGTTCTGTCTTATAAACTTTGTTAAGATATTCTTCAGAAACCTATCAATTCCTATTTTAAGGTACTCCGTGATTGGCCTTCCACAGCCATGCAATCACAGAAGCAAAGACTCTGTACTATCAGAAATACAGCACGGTCTACATTCGACACACTTCGCGACACAATAACCATAGCCGTGAACCTTAAGGCATTTCAAGTGCACTGCCGGGTATTTTCTCATAGTTTTGAGGTTACAATGACAACTCGCCTCTCAAGAAATGCATTTCAGACCCCAACACACTCTGGCTGAAAAGCAATCCTCAAATCCTCACTAAATCGCAAACCCTTCATTTTAAAAGTGTGGCCCTTTGACTAAAAGGAACAGCTGCTGTCCATCCACACTGTCCATGTTCCTCGTAATCCTATCCCTCAGAATCACGTCTCCCTCAGCCTCTACTCCCCCAAACTAAACAACCCAAGCTTATCCAGCCTCTCTCCATAGCTGATATGCTCCATCTCAGGGAACATCCTGGTGAATCTCCTTTGCACCCCCTCCAGTGCAGTCACATCCTTCCTGCAATGTGATTCTCAGAACTACACACAGTATTCCATCTTGGCCTCACCAAAGTTCCGCATAGCTCTTATAATCTGTGCCTCAATGAACCAAGGTTATGTTTACAGTCCCCTATGCTTTCCCAAATTGTGTATTAACCTGTACATCACATTCAGGGATGTGTGGAGAAGCACCCTCTGACCTTCCTAGTGTGCTGCCATTCATTGAGTCCTCTCCTGTCTGGTTCCTTGTTCCAAAGTGTATCACCTCATATTTATCAGGGTTACATTCCATCTGCCATTGATCTTCCCAGCTGACCATTCCATCTGTATCTTCCCGTAATTTAAGGCCTTCCTCCTCACTGCCAACCAACCGGCCAATCTGCGAATCAAACACAAACTTACTTATCGCACTCTCCACCCCTCGTCCATATTCACAGCTACATCATTTATGAGTACCACAAATATTAAAGTTGAAAATCGCACAATATCACGTTAGAGTCCAACAGGTTTGTTCGGAGGCACTAGCTTTCGAAGTGCTACTTCTTCATCAGGTGATTGTGCGATTTGATGAAGAAGCAGAACTTTGAAAGGTAGTGCCGCTGAATAAACCTGTTGGACTATAATCTGGTGTTATGCGATTTTTAGCATTGTCCACCCAGTCCAACACCAGCACCTCCGAATCACAAATAATAAGGGACACAGCACTGATCCCTGTGGTATACCATTGGACACTGGCCTCCAGTCACACAAGCAGTCAACCACCACCTTGAGTCTCCTACCACTAAACTTCATTTGGATGCAATTTGGCAAGTCACTGATGAGTCCTACCTGTTCCCTGGTCATTCTGTTCCGCTGGACACACTTGTAGAATATCTGGGAATTCTCCCTAATCTTGCCCTGCCAGCAGGTTTCCATGCCCCTCTGTTAGTTAGTCCCATACGCATGCAGCATTTCCTCCTTATTGCAGCCTTAAATGGTCCGTTCTTTATCCTGCCATTATTTCCCTTGATTGTGTATTAGGCAGCCGGAGAAACATCCTATTAATTTCCAACTTGTCACATGTTTTGTGAATTTTATACATTTCACAGTGACCCACCTCTCATTTTTTGAAACTCTAGAGAACACAGGCGGAGTTTCCTCATCACGCAATCTCGTCAATTGAGGGATTAATCTGGAGAATGTCCATTGAGCTTCCTCTGTGGTCAATATATTCTTTCTCAGATTTGGTGACCAAAACTGTACTCAATATTCCAGGTACATTATTCACTAACACGCTGTTCAAATGCTTCAACATGTCTTTACATCTATATTCTGACTCCCTTAAAGGAAGGCAATCCAAACTTTAACTTACCACTTGCATATATTCCTCCAAATACCCTTCACATTCATTGCATTTACGAACTCATTGTGTGAGTTCTTATAGAAAGCCTTCTGATAATCTAAAATATGCCAGTTGTACTGGTTCCCCATTATCTATGTTGTAAGAAACAACTTCAAACAATTCCAAAGCTTGTCAAGTATGATTGCCTTTTCAGAAATGCATACTGATTCTCTCCAATATTGCTGTTAATTTCTAAATAACGAATATCACATCCTATATAATAGACTCCAACAGTTTCCCCACAAATGTCAAGTTAATTGGTCTGAAGTTCTCCACACTATCTCTTCTTCCCTTTCTGGATGCTTGGATCACTACCGTACATCTATAGTGCTTGGATCACGTTTACGAATGTCCATTTATCTACAACGGCTTCCGTTGTAGAATGCACGGGGTAATAGAACACAGTCGTCGACAGTGCAACTAATACTTCTATTAGTGGTTTATTTCTGAAGATTTTGGTTTGAAGTACATTTTGTTTGTCAAGGTTAGCAATGCTCAATCCAGCTGCATGTTAAAGTAGAGCCTTGTTACTAATATAAATTGACTTTATGTCTTTCGATCCACAAGTCTTATATAATGACGTTGTATTTCTGGGTGATTTTCTGGATCTTCCTCCATGAAGACAGATGGAAAGTAATTGGTTATTTGCTAGGCAATTTCCCTGTTATCCATAATAATCTCGTCTTTCCTGATTGCAGATTTCCACATTTGACTTTGCTTTTCTCTTTCCTTTGAAATATAGAACATAGATTTATGCAGTCTTTGTATTCCTGTTTGTTTGCATGTGTGTTCGCTTTTTGATTTCCTTACCCGTTTCATGGCCCTCCTTTTCTGGATCGTAAATTTCTGAGAATTCTCAGGATTCCACAATGTCTGGAATTCTTCTGAAGTCACTTCCTGTGATTCATGTAATCTTTAATTTATTATGTTAACCATTGAAGAAAGGATTGGGAAGGTGATTCAGGAGATGAGTGACAGTAATAGGGTGGTTGTTATGGGGGACTTTAACTTTCCTGATATTGATTGGGAAAGCTATAGCTCAAGTTCGTTAGATGGGTCAGTGTTTGTTCAATGTGTGCAGGAGAGTTTCCTGACACAATATGTAGACAGGCCAACAAGAGGTGAGGCCATACTGGATTTGGTTCTGGGTAACGAACCAGGCCAGGTGTTAGAATTAGAGGTAGGTGAGCACTTTGGGGATAGTGACCATAATTCGGTGATTTTTACACTCGTGATGGAGAGGGATAAGTGTGTACTACAGGGCAAGAATTATAGCTGGGGTAAGGGAAATTATGATGCGGTGAGGCATGACTTAGGATGTGTGGCTTGGAAAAGTAGACTCCAAGGCAAGAGTGTAAATGATATGTGGAACTTGTTCAAGGGGCAACTATTGAGTGTCCTTGATAATTATGTACCTGTCAGGCAGGAAGGAAAGGGTCGTGCGAGGGAGCCGTGGTTTAATAAGGAATTGGAATCCCTTGTTAAATGGAAGAGGGCGGCCTATCTCAAGATGAGACGTGAAGGTTCAATTGGGGCGATTGAGAGTTATAGGGTAGCCAGGAAGGACCTGAAGAGAGAGCTAAAAGCAGCAAGGAGGGGACATGAAAGGTCCTTAGTAGATAGGATTAGGGAAAACCCTAAGGCTTTCTATAGGTATGTTAGGAATAAAAGAATGACTAGGGTAGGAATAGGTCCAGTCAAGGATAGTAGGGGGAAGTTGCGTGTGGAGGCGGAAGAGATTGGGGAGACACTGAATGAATACTTTTCTTCAGTATTCACTCAGGAACAGGGCATTGTTGTCGATGAGAATACTGAGGAACAAATAAGTAGAATGGATGGCTTTGAGGTATGTAGAGAAGAGGTGTTGGAAATCCTGGAAAAGGTGAAAATAGATAAGTCCCCTGGGCCTGATGGCATTTATCCTAGGATTCTCTGGGAAGCAAGGGAGGAGATTGCAGAGCCATTGGCCTTGATTTTTATGTCCTCTTTGTCTACAGGAGTAGTCCCAGAAGACTGGAGAATAGCAAATGTGGTTCCCTTGTTCAAAAAGGGGAGTAGGGATAGCCCTAGTAACTATAGGCCGGTGAGTCTCACTTCTGTTGTGGGCAAAGTCTTAGAGAGAATTGTAAGGGATAGGATTTATGCACATCTGGATAGAAATAATGTGATCCAGGATAGTCAGCATGGTTTTGTGAAGGGCAAGTCGTGCCTCACAAACCTTATTGAATTCTTTGAAAAGGTGACGAAGGAGGTTGATGAGGGGAAAGCGGTAGATGTGATATATATGGATTTTAGTAAGGCGTTTGATAAGGTTCCCCATGGTAGGCTACTGCAGAAAATACGGAGATATGGCATTGAGGGTGAGTTGGAGGTTTGGATTAGAAATTGGCTGGATGGAAGAAGACAGAGGGTAGTAGTTGATGGCAAAGTTTCTTCATGGAGTGCCGTCACTAGCGGTGTTCCGCAAGGATCTGTTTTGGGACCATTGCTGTTTGTCATTTTTATAAATGACCTGGAAGAGGGGTTAGAAGGTTGGGTGAGCAAGTTTGCGGATGATACGAAAGTCGGAGGAGTTGTTGACAGTGAGGAAGCATGTGGCAGGTTACAGCAGGATATAGAGAAGCTGCAGAGCTGGGCAGAAAGGTGGCAGATGGAATTCAATGTAGCTAAGTGCGAGGTGATTCACTTTGGGAAGAATAACAAAAAGATGGGGTACTGGGCTAATGGTCGGATACTTGGTAGTGTGGATGAGCAGAGGGATCTTGGTGTCCATGTACACAGATCTCTGAAAGTTGCCACCCAGGTAAATAGTGCGGTGAGGAAGGCATATGGCGTACTGGCTTTTATTGGTAGAGGAATTGAGTTCCGGAGTCCTGAGGTCATGATGCAGTTGTATAAGACTCTGGTACGGCCGCATCTGGAATATTGTGTGCAGTTTTGGTCGCCATACTATAGGAAGGATGTGGAGGCATTGGAACGGGTGCAGAGGAGGTTTACCAGGATGTTGCCTGGTATGGAAGGAAAATCGTATGAGGAAAGACTGAGGCACTTGGGGCTGTTTTCACTAGAGAAAAGAAGGTTTAGGGGTGACTTGATTGAGGTGTACAAGATGATTAGGGGGTTAGATAGGGTCGACAGTATGAACCTTTTCCCGCGTATTGAGTCGGGTATTACAAGGGGGCATAGCTTTAAATTAAGGGGGGGTAGATATAGGACTGATGTTAGGGGTAGGTTCTTCACTCAGCGAGTCGTTAGTTCATGGAATGCCCTGCCAGTAACAGTGGTGGACTCTCCCTCTTTATGGGCATTTAAGAGGGCATTGGATAGGTATATGGAGGATAGTGGGTTAGTGTAGTTTTGGTGGGCTTGGATCGGCGCAACATCGAGGGCCCAAGGGCCTGTACTGCGCTGTATTGTTCTATGTTCTATGTTCTATTGTTAACTCACTTTCTCACTCTTGAGTGTTTTACCTAAATAAGACCATAAGACATAGACATAGGAGTGGAAGTAAGGCCATTCGGCCCATCGAGTCCACTCCGCATAAATAGACATATTTTTCAGACTTTGTAGTATTTCTATAAATCTCCTGGTCCTGACCAGGTATATTCAGGAATACTGCAGGAGGACAGGAAAGAAATAGCGGGGGCCCTGGTTGGTACTTTTGCATCAGCGGTAGCCAACGGGTGAAGTCCTGGAGGATTGGAGGGTAGTGAAAGCTGTGCCGTTATTCAAGAAGGGCTGCAAATAAAAACCGGGCAACTATAGACCAGTAAACCTAAAATATGTAGCAGGTAAGTTACTTGAGAAGATTCTGAGGGAGAAGATATACATGCATTTGGAAAGACAGGGCCTTGTGAATGGGGGATTATGGCTCACACATCTGTTAGACTGCTTTGATGAAGTGACCAGTAACTTTGGCAAGGGCACGTTTGTATATATAGTCTGTATGGATTACAGTAAGGCCTTCAATAAGGTTCCACATGGTACTCTGCTCTGGAAGGTTAGATCATATGGAATTGAGGGGGAGCTGGCAAATTAGGTCCAAAATTGGCTTGATGATAGGAAAAAGAGGGTAATCGTGGAAGGATGGTTGTCGGACTGGAGGCCTGTGATGAGTGGAATGCCTCAGGAGTCGGTGCTGGGAACACATATTCATATATCACACATATCTATGATTTAGATGAGAATGTACAGGCATGATTTTTAAGTTTCAAGGTGACACTAAAGTAGGTGGTATCGTGGACAGTGAGGAAGGTTCTCAGAAATTTCAGAAATTACAGCAGTACCTTGATCAGGTGGGGAAGTGGGCCGAGAAATGGCAAATGGAATTTAATTCAGATAAGTGTAAGGTCTTGCATTTTAGAAAGTCAAATCAAGGCAGGAGTTTCATGGTGAATGGCAGGGCCTTAAGGAGTGCAGTGGAACAGAGTGACGCTGGAATTCAGGTGCACGGTTTTCTGTAAGTGGAGTCCCAGATAGACAAGGCACTGAAAAAGGCATTTGACTCACTGGCCTTCATCAGTGAGAGCACTGAGTATGGAAATTAGGCAGTTATATTGCCGTTATACAATATGTTGGCGAGTCCATACTTGCAGCGTCATGTTCAGTTTTGTTCACTTTGCTTGTGGAAGGATGTTATTAAACTGGAAAGATGCAGAAGAAATTTACAAGGATGTTGCCAAGACTCAATGGTCTGAGTTGTACTGAGGGGTTGAACAAGATAGGAGTTTTTACTTTGGAATGTATGAGGCTGAGGGGGATCTGATAGTAGTGTATAAGATCATGGGATGCATGGATAGAGTCAATGCACTCAGTCTTTTTTTCTCCAGGATTGGGCAATCACGGACTAGAGGGCATCAAACTAAGGTCAGAGGGGAAAGAGTGAAAGGGAACCTGAGGGGCAATTTCTTTTAAACACAGAGTGGTATGCATATGGGATGAGCTGCCAGCAGAAGTGGTTGAGGCGGGTACATTCACAAAATTTAAAATACATTTGGACAAATACACAGGTACGAAAGGATTAGAAGGATACAGGGAAATGGCAGGGAAATGGGGTTAGTGTGAATGGACATTTTGTTCGAAATGGACCAATTTGGGCAAAATGGCCTGTCTCCGTGCTGTAAGACTATATAGGTCTAACAACCATTGTTCTCCTACTGAATGTTATATTGTATTTTCCCAATTCACTGGAGCGAACTTGACACTCTAGCCTCTGGGCTTCCATGACGTTTGACCAGAATGTTCAAACATTCCACATTGAATGCAGACGCCGTGTAAAATACAACATATTAATGTCACTATTCCTCCAAAGCTGCTTCAGAGCAAGGTTAGTAATTAGTCCTTCCGACCACACAATAGACAATAGACAATAAACAATAGGTGCAGGAGTAGGCCATTCTGCCCTTCGAGCCTGCACCACCATTCAATATGATCATGACTGATCATCCTTAATCAGTATCTCACAACACCAAATCTGAAATAATCTGCTCTCTAGTTTGGTTCACAACATTCTCTTCAACCTACCTGATATACACTAAAGGAATTTATTTTTCACAACATTAGCAGTCACTTAGTTAACTCAGTTTCGATGCAACTTGACACCATCCATTATTACTGCAGAACCCACAAGTATTTGCTACTCATTCACAGAATGAGGGCTCAGCTGGATAACCAGCATTTACTGGCCATTCCAGACGGCAGTTAGGAGTCAACAGCATTGCCTTGGATCGGAGTGACATGCAGGCCAGACCAGATAAGAATAGCCGTTTCCTTCCCAAAAGGACATTAGTGAACCAGATGAGTTTTTCCAACGATCAGGAATGGATTCCCGATCACCATAAATCCTTGATTCCAGATACTTATTTAATTCAAATTCCACAATCTGCCATGGCAGGATGTGAAACATGTCCCCAGAACATTACCTGAGTCTCTGGGTTAAGAGCCCAGCGTTAATATCAGTATGTCATAGCTTCCCTTTGCATATCGTTGCATATATGATTTCCAGAGCATATGATGCAAAATATTTGCGCGACAGTTTTGGTTCAGATATACAACACAACAAGTTTGTTTCTCCTTGTTATTTGTAAGACCCACCCAAACTCATTCTGTGGAATCTGAGGGACAGAGCCTGTGTCGTTATTCGTGATAGAGTTGGATAAGGCATTCGGGGAGGCTCACCTCGATGCTGAGATGATCTGAAGACATGTCAAGCAATACAGGACAAGCATCAATATCCAACCCGCTCTGTCAGGATAAGTGTCACCGTATATTCTCACTGCTCCCTCACACTCACTGTATGTCTCTTATAGCACCTACCCTTGACCAAGGCTCACACTCTATCTCCAGATAAGGTTCAAGCACAACCACTCTTATTGTTGAATTCAGCACCATCCCTCCCCCACATTTTCTGTCCCTGGTGCAATAGCCCCGCACACTAATAGCACTACATGGATACAACACTATGGACAGACTCCCTCCGGCCACCTCACCATGTCACACCTTACCCAGCCCAGCACTAACAGCAGGGCCATCCACTCCCACCCTCACTCATTCCATCCCTTTTTCCCATTCCAGGAGAAACAGCCTGGAATAGGACAGAAAGGGCCAAGCCGGGTGGTGGAGTGCCGGATATCCGTCCCCTCATCCCCCTACCCTGATATGTGGGGAGGATCCTGGAGAGAACCGGAAAGGACCAGGAGGCCTTGTGTGGAGATTCGGAAACATCCACGTCCCACCTACCGAATAAGAAGCAGTGTTCAATAAAGAACAATTCTCAATTCAAACCTGCTGTCAGTTCCAGCTTCATCTCTCTCACTCGCAGAACAACAGATACCCCATTGCACAGAGATGCAGGCATTGAAATACACAGACGTATTGGTAAATACCCCAATATACTAACATACACAATGCATACAAGTAGATAAGCATGCACACACGGAGAAGTACACAAAGACATAAACAGTCACACAAATAGACACAAACAGAGATAGAAACACACAGGCTGATACAAAGACAGACAGACATAGTCACACAAATACAAAAGTAACAAGTACATGGACACACACATACATAAATGCACATTAAGACACAGACACGAGTGCCATTAGGACACAAATAAATAAGTTTTTGATTTATAAGGAGATCCAGGATCCCAGGGCAAGGTGTGAGAATGATGTTGAGGAACATATTAGAAATAACTGAATGGTATATCAGACTCGATAGGCCAAATGGTTTAATTCTGCTCCTTTTCTTTAACGCTCGTGTGGTGTTATGCTATCAGGTATTCTCTTCCTGAGACAGTAGCAGCAACATATTTGATTGGAAACAGTCAGTGGTAATGTGGGAAAAGATTGGAGGGCAGACTGGTTAATGTCTATTCCTAGTTATTGTACCACTTTATCCGAAAAGGGGCAGTGTCTTGATATGAGGTCAACACAATTTTTTTTAAAATTGTGTCCCACAATGAAAGAATGATATCCCTTTCCCTTTACTGTTGTGCTATCTGTGGTGTCCTCATCCTCAGGGAGTAGTGAAGACTCGGTTAATTTAGGTATTTTAGTTTGAGATTGACTGATCTTTGCAGGACAGGAGAGTCAATGCTTATTGGGAACAGACAGGAGACGGATGGTCAGATAAACTCGGATCAGCCATGAGCATTCTGAATGGTGCCACCAAATGGCCAACTGCTGCCACTTTCCAATGTGTTGTTCCGTCAATCCACCCTCCCGGCCGTTACCAGAATATACTGTTGCCCCTATCCCATGTGTTGTTCCCTCAATCCACCCTCCCGGCCGTTACAGAGATATATTGCTGACCATACCCCATGTGCTGTTCCCTCAATCCACCCCTCGATGCTGTTACAGAGATATACTGCTGCCTCTACCCCATGTATTGTTCTCTCAGTCCACCCCTCAGTGCGATTACAGGGTAGAGGACCATCCCATTCAGCCAGACTGGATCGTTACAATGAGACGGGAGGAGACCATTCTGCCCCTCCAAAGAATTACACAGGAATATAGGATGAAGTAATTCAGCTCGATTTGTACATGACACAGCCCAGGACGAAGCCATTCAACCCGCCTGAACTGCTGCATAGGAACAGGGATGCTGTCACTAACAGGAAATAGACAGTAGTGATATATGATTTTTTAAACAAAACTGTAACTAGTTTTGACTCAGCGATCACTGATCAATAATCTATGTAAAATATCTGGATGAATAGACTGAATGGATCAAAGCTGAACTACCTAGTAAACCAAAATGATCATTCATTAGATCTTCAAATGGAGTAGTGAATTTGCATTATGATGTAGACAGGGAAGGTTAGTGAGCGTAACCTCAGCAGAAATAATATAATGTGAGTTGTCTATTGCAGTCGGGAACAATTTAAATGGAGAGAGATTGCAGAACTCTGTGATGCAGATGTTTTTCATAATCTTGGTACATGAATCATATGAAGTCTGTCTGCAGATATCATCTGATCGTCATCAGACTGTAGCGAGAGACCAACCACCTCACTGTGAACAACATCTTCATCTTTCATATCGTCTGCAAACCTACTAATGATTACTTTTGCTTTCACATCGAAGTTATTATTCGACAGACTGACCAGCGATGGTTCCTGCACAGATCCCTGTGGTACACCTGCTGGTGAATGAATTTCAAACACGAAAGGTTTATCCACGAATTTTGTATCCAATTTACCAACTTGCCTTGAATGCCAGTGGCTCTTCCCTTTTAGACCAGCCTTCCATGTGGGACCTTGTCAAAGCTCTTATTCAGGTCCACGTAAACCACATCATCTGCACTGCCTTCGTCAATATTTTGAGAGATCATTTAAAAAGAAAACGCAACTGAATTCCTCAGACAGTATATCCCTCTGCCAAATCCGTGATGACTCAGCCGAGTTGATCCCTGCCTTTTCAAGTGTTTATTCATCCTCAGAATTGTTCCCAGAAATTTCCCTTCACCTACTGTCAGACTATCTGCTCTGTAATTACCTGGCCTATCCGTGCTGCCCTTCTTGAACAAAGGAACCACAATAGCAATCCTCCAGTCATTCGGCACTTCACCTGTGGCTAGCAAAGTATTAAATATATCGACTAGGGTCCCAGCAGTCTCCTCTCTTACCTCCCATAGCAGCCTGGGATACATTTCATTGGGCACTGGGGATTTTTCCACCTTTATGCCTGTGAAGACATTTAATACTTGCTCCTTATTGATCTTAACTTGTTGTAGAACCTGAGCATCCCAACTGAAATCCATGGCTACGATGTCTTTCTCCTGTGTGAATACAGATTGGAAGTATTCATTGGAGACCTCACCTACTTCCTCTGGCTCCATGCACAGATTATCCCTTTGGTTTCTAACAGGCGCAAATATTTAACTAGTAATCTTCTTCCTCTAACTGTATTGATAAAACACCTTGTGGCCTTTTCTTAACAGTATCTCCCAAGGTATTTCAAACCCATTCTTTGCTCCTCATTTTTAAGGACCCCTTGCACTCTCTATACTTTTGAAGTGCTTCGCCTGTTTTCATCGCACTGTACTTCCTTTATCCAGCTCACGATATCGCTTGACCAATATTCACTGGAGTTACTGCCGTTGTATTTCACTCTTCTCTTCTGGGAGCACACCAGCCTTAAATTCTCACTGCATCACTTTAAATTTATTCCTTGATCCGAATATGAACCCAACTGCAAATAGTTCCTCCCAGTCTGTGTTTGCCAGCTCCTGTCTCGTGATAATGATAATGCCCAGTGACAGTAACATTCTAATGATTAGGGGGCTTCTCCAAATTTGGCACCTTCACTTCTGCACTATCCATGTCTCCTTCCAAAATGACTTTGACACTTAGTGTTGTGTCCACTATCCCCAAAACGCCACAAAAATCCTTATGTCTGTCATCCTGTCCAGCATCTACAACCCACTCTGTCTGTAACATCCAGCCTCTCCAGCACATGATATCACTGCAACCTTCTCCAGTCCCCCAGCACTTCTCAATCCTTTCATACAGCACGTCATTACCTCTAGCTATTCAGAAAGTACTGAGGCATGGGATACAGGGAAACCTATCTGTCTGGATACAGAATTCCTGGCCTATAGAAGACAGATGGTGATGATAGATGGAAAACATTCAGCCTGGAGTTCGGTGACCAGTCGTTTCAGCCGGGATCAGTACCCGGAACCATGCTCTTTGTGATTTTTATAATTGACTTGGATATGGGAGTGGAAGATTGGGTTCGTAAGTTTGCCAATGACACAAAGATTGTTGGAGTAGTGGATAGTGTGGAGATCTGTTGCTGGTTGCAACGGGGCATTGACATGATGGGGAGCTGGGCTGAGAGTGGTGGAAAGGGTACAATCTGGAAAAGTGTGAAGTGATTCGTTTTGAAAGGTCGAACTTGAATTCAGTATATTGGGTTAAAATAGGATTCTTGGCAGTGTGGAGTAACAGTGGGATGTTGGGTTCCACCTCCATAGATCCCTCAAAGTTGCCACCCAAGCTTATAGGGTTGTTGAGAAGGAATACGTTGTGTTGGCTTTCATTTGCTGGGGGATTGAGTTTCAGAGCCGTGAGGCTATGCTGCAGCTCTATAGAGCTCTGCTCAGACCACACTTCGATATTGCATTCATTTCTGGTTCTCTCATTACAGGAAAGATGTGGAAGCTTTAGAGATGGTAAAAAGAAGATTTACAAGGATGCTGCCTGTACTGGAGAACATGTCTTATGAAGAAAGGTTGAGGGAGGTAAGGCTTTCCTCATTGGAGTGAAGAAGGATGAGGGACGTCTTGGTAGAGGTGAATAAGATAATAAGAGGCACAGACACAGTGAACAGTGAAAGACTTTTTTCCCATGACAGAAATGGCTGTCACAAGGGAGTATAATAATAAGGTGACTGGAAGAAGATTTAGGGGAGATTTCAGAGTTTGGTTCTCCAAAGAGTGGTGGGTGCGTCGAATGTACTGCAGTGGAGTTAGTAGAGTTAGATACATTAGGGGCATTTAATAGACTCTTGGAAAGGCACATGGATAGTAGTAAAATGAAATGTATGCAGGTTAGTTTGATCTTGGAGGAGGAAAAAAGGTCGGCATAACATTATACTTTACTGTTTTATGTTCTCCTTCCGTATGGAAAACTGGGTAATACATTCCGATCAAGGTAAAAGAATATGGCACCCAGGACGAGCTAGTCAACTGGATATACAATTTACCTCATGGCATAAGACAGAGGGCAGTTGGAGACATTTTGTTTTTTCTGACTGGAGGTGTTTGTGATTTGGATAATTGATTTGGCTGAGAATATTAGTTTCCTGGTAAATACGTTTGTGGGTGGCTCTAAAATTGGTGATATACTGGACAGTGAAGAAGGTTAACTGTGATAAAACAGGATGGACAGTACTGCTGCGATAGTGGGCTGAAGGATAGCAGATGGAGTTTAATTAGATAAATATGAAGTGTTCCATTTTGGTAAAACAAACCATGGCGGGACTTGTACAGTTAATGTTCGAGCCCTGGGTAGTGTTGTCAGTCAGTGACCCAGGGATGCAGGTACACAGTTCTTTGAGTGTGGTGTCACAGGTAGACAGGCTGGGGAAGCAGGCCTTTGGGATGGTTACCTTCATTGGTCACTGCATTGAGAGTAGGAGTTGGGGTGTCATGTTGTGGTGGACACTGGTGAGGCCACCATAAAAGCATTGTTGATCAGTAGGAAAAAGACATCTGGTTCACTTACATCCTTTAAGGAAGGCGATCTGACATTCTAAACTGGTCTGGCTGTCATGTGACTCCAGACCCACAGCAATATGGCTGATTCGGAACTGCCCTCTGGGTAATTAGCAGACGGGCAAAGAATGCTGGTTCCAGAAGTGCCACCCACAGCCCTTGAATGATTAAATTAAAATACATACGTTCCTCCATACCTCTGTAAACCCCTCCAGCTGCAGCAATTCGTATTGGCTTTGTAACACCGTTCAGGCCCTGATCACTCTCTGTAACACTCTCACCACCTCCAGCACCTTCACCTCTCCCTGTTCCTATCATCTCATAAAATCCTGATAATGATTTCTCTTCTCACTGCCCCCCTCCTGCTCGCAGACAGTTCGCAATCTCTCTAACACTTCCTGCATAAACATTCTCTCACTTTAGAATTGTTCGTACTTTTGGTGATCTTCTAAGCCTGGTAATCTAATAAGATCCATTTTGTGCTGAGTGAGGGACAGGTAGGAATTCGTTGTTGAGATTTTGATGGAAATTAAAATGGAATGTCCTTTTGTTGAGTGTTTTACACCATTCTTCAAGTGTTTTTCAACTGTTCATTTACAGACACACATTTCAGTCTGTTCATCCTGTTAATCCTTGGTCAGTTCCCTTCTCAAACCCAAGTAAATGGGCTAATTTGTTTCCAGTTGTATCTTGTCCATTCTGTGATTCACGTTAAAGCTTTAGACTTAATTAAATTTCAATTTATCCCAGTTTCCCAGAGGATCTCTCTGTGCGACATTACTCATTCACTTAGCTTCATCATACAACAGTCGCTCTGAGATAGCTGCGTCCGTTGCCAGTTGCACAATGTGATATTCAATGTGATATCTGAAGGAAAAAAATTCTCCTCTTTGAATATCACTGTTGTCAGTGTGATTGTCCCAGATTATGCGAATATTGAAGTTTCCCAAAATTACCACAATGCCTTTGTTTAAAATTCCAATGAATTCCTGTTTATCGCAGTGATGAGCAATGAAATGCTGTACAGTGGCAAAAACTGTTCTGCTGCTTGTGTCCTTGGCAAGTAGTAGCCAGAATTTACATTCAGACTGACTCTACTTCATGATCTGTGGCCAAATGCTTTTTCTGTAATGCCTTTGTTACCCATTTCTGTCATGTTACCTAACCCTCCTTTCCCATTCTGCCTTAAACCCCGCAAGATTGTGAATCATTGAATATTTACGTTCCACCTTTTGTTCGTCCTGTAACCATGTCTCTCTACTCTCTGTGTCACAAATCCATTTACCATATTGAAAATATTTTGTCCATTCCAAAATAAAACATAATTTACTCTTTCCCAGAATCTCCTGTCACAAACGTATTCACTGATGTACAGTTTTAGTTAAATTTTTTCCACCCTGCTCATTTCTGCTTGTTTTCAGCCACATCCCCATGCTGTTCTGATACTTCCCTCTTTCTCTGTGGATTTGGAAAGCTCCTTTCACTTGAATCCTGTCTCTGCATCCTCTCTCTCAGTTTAAAGCTCTGTCCATAAACCTACCAACATGATTTCCAGGACTCTGTTCTCATCATGGTTCCATTGGTTCCCAGTGCAATGGGATTGTTTTTATTTACTTGTGGAATGTGGGTGTCTCTGGCTGACCAGCCTTTCTTGCCCAACCCTAGCTGCCCTTGTGCTGAGTAGTTTGCTCGGCCCTTTCAGAGGGTAATTCAGAGGCAAACACTTTGCTGTGGGTATGTCGTGCAGACCACGTGAGGATAGGCAGATGTGTTTCTCAAAAGAAACAGTGTCTTTTTGATGAACAAAGATTATTTTGGACATCAGCAACGGTTTCATACTTATTCATGAATAGTTAGTTGCATTTTTTGTATTGATTGATTTAAAATTCCCCCCGTTCTGATGGTGGGATTCAAACCTGTCTCCCCTGAACATTAGCTGAGGTTTTTGATGCATGCTCTAGCAATAATACTACAAGGCCATCACTTCACTTGCTCACAGGTTGCTCATTCCTGACCGGTTATACCAGTGCATAATGAAGCAAAACCGGTTCTTCCGACGCAATTGTTTGATACTGACATCTTCCAACACTCTGGTGACATCACTCAGTCTCCCTCCATGTGGTATCCCTCACTGTGTGGGTCTAATTGCTGCCTCTGTCAGTGTGTCTCACTCTTGCAGCTACTCCAGATCCTGAGCCAACAGAATTCTCCACTCCGGAGAAACGAGGCAGAACAGGCCAAGGATGCAGCCTGGGATTTGCCAGATCTCTGTGTGACTTAGTGCCATTCTCTAAGTGTTACACTCAGTTCATCCGTTCATCCCTTCTGCCTATTTCTCTCTGTTCTGTCGGTATTTAGGAAGTTCCTGACTCAATAGACTTCCCAGCTGCTGGGTGTCTCATCCATCACCCCATTGAAGATGGTCGGTCAGCCAGAAAGACAAAGGGAAGGGAGATCTTGAGTCTTCAATAAATTCTGCAGCGAGGTAAGATCACTCACAGTGCACAGAGCAGAGAGCAATGAGAGGGCTCCAAACATCAGCTAACAGGATATGATATAGATACAGTGCTGGCGGGGGAGCACAGTACGACACACCACAGGCTCAACCCCACCCCTGCTGTAAGTTCTTTTGTACTCAGACTCACTACTTTTCAACACTGTATCTGTGGCATGTCTTGTGCACCAGTGTCTTCAATAATTTTTAACTCCTATAACAGTTCCTGTCTCTGTAAAGTCTTCTCTTTCCGATAGCCCATCAACATAGTTGAAATGTATTGCACTCCAGACTACCATCCTTATCGCTGTAACTTGCTTCAGTGTTTATCACATGCCTTATCTCGGTCGTCTCCTCCTCCATTAATTGGAGAAAGAGCCATATAGCACAGAAACAGTTCCTTCAATCCAACTAGTCCATGCTGACCAGATTCCCTGAACAAGTCATGTTTCCCTGCACTTGACCCATATCCCGTCAAACCTTCTCCTCTCCATGTACCTGCCCTAATGTCTTTTACATGTTGTTATTGTATTTTTCTCTACCACTTCCCCTGTAAACCCATTCCATGCCTGCACCCCCCTCTGTGTGAAAAATGTTCTCCTCCAATCCCATCTAAGTCTTTCCTCTCCCATCTTATATTGATGCCCTCTGGAACACAGATCATGACAGTGCAGTACTGGCCTTTCGGCTCTCGGTGTTGTGCCTACCTGTGGAACCAATCCGAAGCTAAAGTAGCCAACACTGGTCCATTCTCGTCCATATAACTAACCAAAGACCATTTAAATGTCCTTAAAGTTGGTGAGTCTACTACTGTTGCACGAGAAAGTGAGGTCTGCAGATGCTGGAGATCAGAGATGGAAATGTGTTGCTGGAAAAGCGCAGCAGGTCAGGCAGCATCTAGGGAACAGGAGAATCGACGTTTCGGGCATTAGCCCTTCTTCAGGGTCCTGAAGAAGGGCTAATGCCCGAAACGTCGATTCTCCTGTTCCCTAGATGCTGCCTGACCTGCTGCGCTTTTCCAGCAACACATTTCCATCTCTGATCTCCAGCATCTGCAGACCTCACTTTCTCCTCAAAGATTTCAACCTACTGCGAATCCTCTTACAAGGATGCCTTCCTTGAAGAAGCTCTCTTTCTCCCTCTACAAAGGTTTCAGTGAGTCCCTCTCTCACTGCACCCCCCAGGTCATCTCCTCTGCACAGAAGCTCTTCAGCCACATTCTCAAACAGACTCGCTACCACAGCCATATCTCCTTCCTCAGCACCTGCCTACGGAACCGACTTATCCCGCACGGACTCCGGACTACGTTCCGACCAACAAAACTTGGACCCAACCAGGACAACCAGTACCTACAACAAATCCGCAGCCTCCAGCAACAGACGTCCCTCCGGATCCTCCGCTCCACGCTTGCAGCCATGCGCCGCTATCTACATTCCTTGCAACTCGACCTACCCCAGCTCAGAACAACACTCTCACAGACCTGCAAAGGACCTCTACTGTTCTTCATCCACAGAAGGATCCATAAACTAAACAAACAGTTCTTCCTGGCCATATCGGAAATCAAAGACAGTAAGTACCAAAAACTTTCATGTACTTACCCCCACACTCCGGATTCCTCATTCCTGAAGAAGGGCTAATGCCCGAAACGTCGATTCTCCTGTTCCCTAGATGCTGCCTGACCTGCTGCGCTTTTCCAGCAACACATTTCCTACTACTGTTGCAGGCAATGCATACCATGCCCCGACTATTCTGAGTAAAGAACCTACCTCTGGCATCTGTCCCATATCTATTTATTAATATTAGTATCTACCTCAATTTAAAGCTGTCTCCCCTCGCGTTAGGCATCGCCACCAAAGAGAAAAGGCTCTCGCTGTCCAACCCATCTAACTCTCTGACTATCTTTTATGTCTCAATTAATTGGCCTCAAATGTCTTCTCACGAACAAAAACAGATTCAAGTCCCTCAGCCTTCCTCATAAGACCTTCACTCCAGACTCGGTAAAATCTTAGTAAGTCTCCTCTGAACCCTTTCCAAATCTTTCACATCCTTCCTGTAATGCGGTGATCTGAACCATAGGCAAAACTCCAAATGCGGCCACACCAGAATTTTGTACAGCTGCAGCATTATATCATGGTTCCGAAACTCAATCCCTGTATCAATAAAAGCTCACATGCTGAATGTCTTCTTAACCTGGATGGCGACTTTCAACGGATCCATGTACATAGACACAGTGATCACTCTGTTCATCTGCATGAGCAAGATCTGCTTTAGAAGGGCTTATGCCCGAAATGTCGATTCTCCTGTTCCCTGGATGCTGCCTGACCTGCTGCGCTTTTCCAGCAACACATTTTCAGCCAACATCTGCTTTACCCATATCCACCTGTTAGGTCACCTTCTCAAATACGTCAATAAGGCTTGTGAGGCATGACCTACCCTTCACAAAACCGTGCTGACTATCCCTCATCAACTTATTCATCTCCAGGTGATTATAAACGTTAGTTTCTTTTACCATCCCTTCCAACACTTTATCCAGAATCGGAGTAAGGCGCACAGGTCTGTAATTACCCAGGGTTGTCTCTACTTCCCTTCTTGATCAAGGGGTTAACATTTGCTGTCCTCCAGCCTACTGGCACTATTCCTGTACACAATGATGACATAAAGATCAAAGCCAAAGGCTCGGCATTCTCCTTCCTGGCTTACCAGAGAAACCAAGCATCAATCCTATCCACCGCAGGGGACTCACCTATTTTAACACTTCCCAAAATTGCTAACACTTCTCCTTCTGCAGTTCAATCCCATCTAGTTATGGACCCCACTACCCTGGGGTAAAGATGTTGGCTAATCAACTTACCTGTACCCGTCATGGTTTTCTAAACCATTGAAAAGTCACCCCTCAGCCACCTACACCCAATGGAAATGAGAAAGACAATGATATAAATACCCCTGCTCGTGTCCCTGCTACTACATTGTCACAATGTTCTGGGATACGCTTGTTTAGGACCGAGAGCTTTCTCTACCTTTGTGTTCTAAGACCTCCAGTACCACCTCTTCTGTAATAGGGACTCTTTATAAGCCATCACTGTTTATTTCGTTTGTTTCCTAGTCTTTGTCCACAGTGTGTTCTGACATTAAATGCTCATTTAGGCTCTTGCCCATCTCCTGTGGTTCCACACATCGATGGACTCACTGATCTTTGAGGGGCCCTAGTGTCTGTCCAATTGTTTTTTGTACTTTTGTGCTGTCGAAAACTCTTTGCATTCTCCTTTACCTTATTTGCCAAAACAATCTTATCTCCTCACCCCCATGTTGCTTTCCAGCTTATCCAGCCTCTCCGTTTATGTCACACCTTCCAGTATCAGTAACATATTCGTCAATCCTTGCAGCATTTACAGTTTCAGAAAATCCTTCCTAAATCAGGCTGATCAGAATTCTACGCAGTACACTAAAGCTGTGCTGACTATCCCTAATCAGTCCTTGTCTTTGGAAATGCATATAACTCCTGTCCGGAGGACCTGCTTCCAACAACGTATGCACCACTGACATCAAGCCAATTGGTGTTGATGTCCCTGGCTTTCCATCGTAGCCTTTTCTAAGCACTGGCACAGCATTAGCCCCCCTCCAGCATCCCTGGAGACACTGATAACCTTTGGCTATCAGTGATAGAGAAATCACTTCATGGGACTCTGCAATTTCTTCCTGAGCTTCCCACAATATCCTGAGATATACTTTATTAGTTCCCAAGGACTTGACTCCCTTATATGCATTTTAATACCTCCAGTACCTTCTTTTATGTGGAGTATTTTGAAGACATCACATTTTTCCCCCAACGTCCCCAGTCTTCCTTCACAGTAAGTTCAAACGTGACGTTTTCGTTTAGTATGTCACCCATCTCCAATGGATGGCCCCATTCATCTTCAAGGAGCCATATTCTGCCCCTAGTTAATCTTGTGTTGTTAACATACATGTAGAATCTCTTTGGATTTTGCTCAGCCTGATCTGTCAAAGCTTCCTGTGGTCCCCTTTTGGCCATCCTGATTTCCCACTTAAATGTATTACTCCACCCGCAATGTTCTTCAATAGATTCCCTTAATCCAGCTGGCCATAAGTGACATGTGCCCCCTTTGTGTTGACCAGAGCCTCAATACCCCCACCTTATCTAATGTTCCATACTTGTGTCAGCATTGTCATCCACACTAACAGGAAGATGCTGGCCCTGACCTCTCAGTTTATCTCTCTTTTAACGTTTCCCACCTGCCTGACGTCCCTTTACCTGCAACTAACCTCCACAATCAATTGTTAAGAGCTCTTGACTAATACCTTCTGAATTGAAGCAAGGCCAGTTTTGATCTTTAACTTGTGGACCTTGTCCTTTTCCATCGCTATTTTAAAACTAATAGAATCGTGATCACTTTGCGAAAGTGTTGCCGCACTAATAACTCAGCCCCTTTCCCTTCCTTGTTTCCCAAGGGGAGGTCAGGTTTTACCCCTTTCTGCAGTCCGACCATTTACATTCTAAGTGAGACAGTTTTCTTGAACACAACTAACAAATTCCTCGCATCCAAGCTCTGAACACTCTAGCAGTCCGAGTCTAGGTTTGGAAAGTTAAAATCCCCGACCAGTCCATCCCTATCATTCCTACAGATCTCTGAGATCTTCCGACATATTTACTGCTCAAATTCCTACTGACTGTTGAGGGCCTGTAGTACAGTCATATCAAACTGATGACCCATTCTCATTTCTCAGTTGCACCATTATGGCTTCACTGGGCGTTCCCAGGAATATCCTCTATAAATCCTGCTGTAATGTTTTCACTGATCAAAAAAGTCCACTCCCCCTCCTCGATCACCTCCTGTTCTTTCCTTCTTGTAGAATCTGTACCCTGGAACATTGAACTCCAGTCATGTCCCTCCCTCAGCTGTGTTTCTGTCATGCTATGGTGCCCCAGTCCCATGTTCCCATCCATGCACTGAGTTAATCTGCCTTAACTGTTAGGCCTTTTACTTTGAAATAAATGTACTTTAATTGATCAGTTTTCCCTCTATTTAAATTCCTGTCTTGAAATTCTGTCCCAGACTCAACCTTCAGACTGTCGCCTGAGACCAACACCCTCACCTTTCATGTCATCTGCAAACTTACTAATGATACCTTCTGCTTTCACATCCAACTCATAAATGTACATAATACTGCACAAAGTAATGAGAGGAATACATAGGGACAATAGCCAGAGACTTTTCCCCAGGCAGGATTGACTGGTACGAGGAGTCATAGTTTGAAGATATTAGGAGGAAGGTATAAAGGAGACATCAGAGGTAGGTTCTTTACGCAGTGAGTTGTGAATGTCTGGAATGGTGCTGGTGGAAATGAAGTCATTGGGGACGTGTAAGCAACTACTGGCCATGCACATGGATAGCAGTGAGTTGAGGAGTGCGTAGGTTAAGTTACTATATTTTACATTAGGATTAAGTCTCGGCACAATATTGTGGGCCGAAGGGCCTCTTCTGTGCTGTACGTTTCTACGTTCTATAATAAACAGCAATGGTTGCTGCACAGATTCCTGCAGTACACCCACTTGTGAAAGAATTTCAAGCACAAACCATACCTCCACCGTTGTGGATCCAGGCAGCCAAATTGCCTTGGATCCCATTGGTCTGTTGGACCAGCGTTCCGTGAGGGTCCTTGTCAAGCGCCTGAATGAACTCCATGTAACCCACATCTTCCGCACTGCCCTCAACAAAATCCTCAATCGTAAATTCAAGCAAAAAGCTCAGCTTAATTTGGGAGAGGATCTTACTCGACCAATTCCATGATGAGTAGCCCTAATCAGTTTCTGCTTTTCCAAATGTTGTTTCATCCTGTCCCTCAGAATTATGTCCAATATTTTCCCTGACGCTGCTGTCAGACTATCTGCTCTGTAATTATTTGGCCTATCCCTGCTGCCCTTCCTGAACAAAGGAACCACATTAGCGATCCTCCAGTCATTCGGCACTTCATCTGTGGCCAGCAAAATATTAAGCATATCCGCCAATTCCCCAGCAATCCCCTCCCTTACCTCCCATAGCAGCCTGGGAAGCATTTCGTTGCCCACTGTGGATTTCTCCAACTTTATGCATGTGAAAAAATTCAATGTTTCCGCCTTATTGATCTTAACATGTTTGCGAAACTCGCCATCCCAACTGACATCCCCAGCGATAATGTCTTTCTCCTGTGTGAATACACATGGGAAGTATTCGTTGAAGACCTCACCTACTTCCTCTGGCTCCGTGCACAGATTGTCCTTTTAGATTCTAACAGGCTGCACTCTTTCCCCAGTAATTCTCTTATTCTAACTATACTGCTAAAATACTTTGTGGCTTTTCCTTTACACTATCTACCAAGGATATTTAATGACCATTGTTTGTCCTTGATTTTTCAAGACTCCCCTTGCACTCCCTATACGTTCTAATGGCTTCACTGGAGTTTATTGCACTGTATTTTCTTTACAAACTCACAATATCACTTGATCAGTATTCGCTGGATATTCTGCCTTAAGTATTCCCTCGTCAGGAGCACACTGGCCCTGAATTCTCACTGTATCACTTTAACATTCTCCCACTTTCCGAATATAGGTCCATCTGCAGATAGTCCACCCAGTCTCTGTTTTTGTCAGATCCTCTGTATTGATAGTGATACTGATAGGAGACTCAATAGTGAGGGGGACAGGCAGGAGATTGTGTGGCTGCAGAAGAGACCCCAATATGGTGTGCTGCCTGCCGGGTATCAGGGTCAAGGATGTCTCTGAGCAGTTACAGAACATTCTGAAGTGGCAGTATAAATACCCAGAGGTCATTTTCACATCGGTACACATGACATAGTTAGTCAAAGGGATGGGATCCTGTGAAATACGTACAGGGAGTGCGGAAAGAAGTTACAAAGTAATACCTCAAGGGTTGTGATCTCCAGAATACTCCCAGTGCCACAAGCCAATGAGGGTAGAAATAGAAAGATCAGCCAGATGGATTCGTGGCTGAGGAGCTGGTGGAGGGGGCAGGGTTTTCAGTTCTTGGATCATTGGGATCTCTTCTGGGGTAGAGGTGACCTGAAAAAAGGGGGCGGGTTGAACTTGAACCAGAGAGGCACCAGTATCCCTGGGGGGAGAATTGTTTGTCTTACCCCGGAGGGTTTAAACTAGTTTGGCAGGGTTTTGGATTCTGAGGAAGAGAGAGCCCATTGATCAGTCAAGGGAAAAATGCATCATCCATCGAAAGCATGTTTTCTATCCAGGATATCCAGGGGCACAGTCAAGGGAGGGAAAAGTCTTCTGGTTTAAAGGACATTTATTTCGACACACAAGGTCTGACTGGAAAGGCAGACGAGCTCAAAGCATGGATTGGCTCTGGGGACTGGGATATTATAACTCTGAGGAACAAAGCCCACACACTTCAATAATTGCAGTCCGAGACAAAATCTGAATCAGTAGTATCCTTTATTTTAGACTTGCAAGTGGGTGTGATGCCCAGTGCCTGTAAGGCAGAAGACATACACACCAAATTCAATTCAACTACAATATTTATATAATTTGATTTATTTTGTTTTACATTGCTCCTCCCCTGTTTACATCCTCCCCTTCCCTAAGACTGGCCGCATTACGCCTGTTTATACTGCCTTGTCTGTGACAAAATGCTTTTTTCTGCCCTCACAAGGTCATTTGACCTCATCCCGCTGCAGGTCATTGTTAGGCATATTCTTTCTTCTTCAGTATCTACTCTCTCCATCTGGGTCTCTCCCGAGGTCATGACCTATAACCTTTTTAATTGGGGTTTGTTCCTGTGTCTCCATAAAAGTGGGAAACAGATGTTTATACCTACTGTTTGTACAGGCGTATCTAGCTTAACTTCATCCCCTCACAACATCTTATCTATTTGCCCATAATATCTACCATTGTTTTGCAATCACGTTTCATGCAGGCATACAATTTTAGCTCATACAAAAACAATTATATACTTCCTCCACATAGTTTGCATTCTTGTTGACTCAGCTCTTGGCTAAATCAATTACACACTGGTGTGAGTTCATTTACTTTGTATAAGTAAATAGAATTGCAGAACTAACATTATTTCTCCCACATCCCACAATTTCCCCTTTTTCTTTAATTACCATTCGTTATCTTCTGCAATTTTTCTTTTAAACGTCGTCCCCGAAATTCGCAAGCATCATTCCGGAGATTTCATCCATCTTGTTTTCACTCATCTCCTCATTATTTCGTCAATAAAGTTCCTCTGTCTGATTCCCTTTTAGGGGCATCTGTTTCATCAAGGCTGTTTCAATCAGTCTTTGGCTGAGTCCTCGTATACAGGGTATGATACAACAGCCAATGGCCACCAATACCCCGACTACTACTATCAGGGAAGTAAGGATAGAAATCATCACCCTCTTCCATTTTCCAAACCATGATTCAAGCCATCCCGTGAGAGATGTGTCTACTCCTGAATTCTCAGCCAGTTCCTCTCCTAAGGTAGTCATTCCCCTTTAGGCCCGAGTAATTGAACCATCAGGTGCAGTGCTATTAGAAGTAAAGGTGCAACAGCTTCCTTCTAACATCACACACACACACACCCTTTTTCTGCTAAAATCATTTCAAGGGCTATTTGTTTTCCCATGCCATCCTACTTGTCGCATCAAGCTGTTCTGAAATTCCTTTAACCGCATCTCTTGTATAATTTATAAATCGCTGTTGATTATAGGAGATGGAATTTATCCAATATACATTTTTATTTATTGTTACCCACCAAAGGAGAGCTGACTCAAAGCCTGCTGCAATCTGGTTACGAGCCTTGAATTCATCAGGTACTCACTTAGGAACTCCTACCAAATCAAGATAAATCCTGTCATCAAAAAAAGTATCTAACAGTAATCTCTTACCCCTTCCCTTTTTCCACCACTATCTTTTCCTTCTCAAATGCCAGGGTAACTGGAATTGCCAATTGTACAATTGCATATATCTCTCTCCAATCCGGAGGTAGGGTGGGTCTCAATATTTTGCCTCCACAGTACGACCACAGATCCGCTCGGGGAACCTTTAGTGCTGAGTAGTTCCCTCCCTTCTCCGTTTCGGTAACATTCTTAATCTCTGTACATAATTTCAGTTCCCCCAAATCTCTCGACCGACTTGTACCTTGTCGACGCACACACGACGTGTGATTTCCAACTGCGGCGGAAAATGTGGGGGGAGGGGGGATCTTGTACATATTTCTTCTCCAAGGGAGGGAACATCAGAGATAGGGAGGTACAATTCCTATCACTCCATGCAGTTTCATCCTGAGACATGGCTATCATACATTTCATGCCTTTCCTGTCTCGCTTCCACCCGAGCGGAAAGGGAACCACCTGGCCACTGGCTTACCGGAGGCACATGCACAGCAATTGCTTTTGTTCAGACGTTTTACAGTGTACTTTACCCATTCAACCCAGGCATTTGCATCCCTGTACCCAGTTTCTATTTCGATGGTCTGTTTCAAGTCCTTTACCTCTATAATTTTTACAACTTTAGGATCATCAGGAGGGGTGAAAGGTTGTATCTTATTACCCAGTAATTCTACCCGTTTTCTCTGTCCTACGCTAATTCGAAAACAACAGCCCAATAAATTCTTCACATTTGCTTTCGTTTTGATCCGAAATGTTTCATTTAATTGTATCTCATAGGTGCGCCCCTCCCCCCCCCACCCAGAATTGCTTTGTGCCATGTGGTTTTCCTTATTGTTAGGTATATTGGGTTACACTTTATATCAGGACAATCGCGAGCTGGTCGGAAGGTGCCCGGTGTACTGTGACGAGACCATTATACCAAGTACCATCCCCATAGGATTTAAGGTGTATCTCAGAGCTGCGGTACTGTGTCTGATTATCTACATCCCCACAATTTACTAAGCTGCATGCATCAGCGTCTATTACTTGTGGATTATCAGACTCCGGAACTGTTAATAATACATATGAAAATGATATTTGACAAAAACCCAACACTAAGAGGGTTAGCATCGTAACTCTAAGCATTCCCCGTATTCGAAACATCATGCTGAAGCACAAAAAAGACTTAAAATGCAATCTTCCAGAAATAATCCCGCGCTCGCGTTACCACTGTATAATCGGTTACTCAAAGTCTCTTTAGTCTGAGTTTCAGCGGGTCTTGCGTTGATTCGGCTGTCCAGACTTCTTCCTCAACAGGAGGGTCCACTGGCCCTTTGATCCGAGTGTAATGAGTCCAGCCTTTCTCCGCCGTCCTTATTGCCGTTTCGGTAGTCAAAAGAGCCTGGTACGGCCCTTCCCAGTCTGGCTGGAATTTAGTCTCTATCCATGATTTTACTAAGATCCAATCACCCGGCCGGATAGGGTGAACGGTGAATTCAAGGGGTGGAGTCTGTGCCAATAAACCCTGTTTTCTGAGGAAAGATAAAGAGGAGGTCAAGCCCAGTCTATACTTCTTTAAAAACAAATCTTTAGTTTCGGGAATTGGCATTTCTCCATTCGTTCCCAAGTAAGGCAATCCAAATAAGATTTCATAGCGGGATAGTCCCAAATCTTTCCTTGGGGCTGTTCGTACTCGTAAGAGAGCTACAGGTAAACATTTGGTCCAAGGGAGTCTGGTTTCTATTATCAATTTAGAGAGCTGTCGTTTGAGTGTTTGGTTCATTCTCTCAACCCTTCCCGATGATGGTGGGTGCCATGGAGCATGAAACTTCCAGGAAATTCTCAACTCTTTCATTACCCCCTGTAACACTTTAGAGGTTAAATGATGTGAAAAACAAAGCTCACTCAAGAAACAATTGCAGTCCGAGACAAAAATCTGAATCAGTAGTGTCCTTTATTTTTACACTTGCAAGTGGGTGCAATGTCTAATGCCAAACAAGGCAGAGACAAATACACATCAAATTCAACCAGCTTTCAAAATTTATACAATTTGAGCTTACGTCACTCATTTCCCTAAGACTGATCCCACAACTTCGGTTTATCCGGCCTTGCCCGTGACAAATGCTTATCTCTGGCCCCCATAAGGTTGTTTGACGTCATCCCACTGCAGGTCATCGTTAGGCATATCCTTTCTTTATCAGCATTTATTCCTCTCCGGAGGCCACTCTGACCTTTATGACCTCTTTAATCAGGGTTTGTTCCTGTGTCTCCGTACAAGTGGGAAAACAGATGTTTTTACCTACTGTTATACAAGTGATTGCATTATCTTACAACTTCTTATCTATTCGTCCATACATCTACCATTGTTTTGTAATCACGTCTCATGCTGACATGCCAGTTTTAGCTGAGATGAAAACAATTATATATTTCCTTTACATAGTCCCCATTCTTGTTGCCTCAGCTCTTGGCTGAAACAATTACACACTGGTGTGAGTTCATTCACCTTGTATCAGAAATTATAATTTCAGAATTGCAGAAGTAACATTAATTTACCGATATCCCACAATGAGTTCCTCGGTCAGAATCGATATGGTTCACGAGCCCATATCGGGGAATTATTTGCTCTAATATTGTTTTAGACACCCCACTCGTAGTGGCAGTATCTAGGGGGTATTCCTCATCCCAATCAGATAAATGATCTACTATGACCAGCATATATTTTAGTCTGCCGACTCTGGGTAGTTCAGTATAATCTACTTGTATACTCCGGAGAGGTCTCAATCCTGGGTCTCTTCCTCCCGGGGTCTGTTTTCTCAAGACTTTCTTATTTACCTTTGTGCATTTTTTACATCCCTCACATATTTGTTTAGCAATTGCATATATTCCTTTACATCCATATTCCCTAAGAACTAAATCACACATTGCTTGTACTCCCCAATGGCTGCCTTGGTGTAGGACGGCCATAATCTCTCACATCATCATTTTGTTTAACATTTCCCTTCCATCAGGTAACTTCCAATGCCCGTCTGCTGTTTTTGCAGCCCCTAAATCTCTCAATTCTTTTTCTTCTCTTTCAGTAAATATAGGAGCTTCCCTAGGACCTGGGACAGTAGGTATTAGGGAATGAATCCCCACTTCTTGTGGGTTCAGGGTGGCTTCCCTAGCCACTTCATCGACTAATCTATTTCCCCTAACTTCTGGTTCATTTACTTTCTGATGACCATTTACGTGCACTACGGCTATCTCTCGGGGGAGTAATAGGGACTCCAAGACCCGTTTAATCAATTCTTCATGAACTAATTCCTTCCCCCGGCTATTGATAAGTCCTCTTCCCTGCCATATATTTCCAAAAGTGTGCACAACACCAAATGCAAATTTAGAGTCAGTGTATACTGTTCCCTCTTTATTTTCTCATGCCGTAAGGGCTCTTTCCAATGCATAGCGTTTGCAGATCTGAGCTGACCACCCATTTGGTAACCTTCCTGCCACCACCACACTACCGTTTGTCCCATCTACGACTGCTTATTCATTATGTCTTTTCCCTTCAGTCACCCGGGATGATCCATCTATAAAAAGTCTAGCCCCTGCATGAAGTGGAACATCTCTCAGGTCCATGCGGACCTTAGTTTGGTATTCTATAATGTCAAGACAGTCGTGCCCTGGATTCTAGAAGAGTCTCCTTCCCCTTTCCAAAGAAAGGCAGCTGGATTTAAACAATTGTCCTTGACCAACACGAGATCATCCTTTTCTGTTAATATTGCCTCATATTTCAGAACCCACCAGTCTGTCAACCATCGCCCAGCTGTTTGGTTTGGGATCGTTCTCACTTGGTGTGGGGTGCTTACTATTAGTCCTCCCCCAATTGTAAGCTTCCTGCTTTCCTCCACCGACAGTGCAGTGGCAGCCACGGCCTGCACATACTGAGGCCACCCCAGGGATACTGGATCCAAAAGCTTCGAAAGATATGCTACTGGCTGTTTCATTGCTCCCCACCTCTGGGTTAATACTTCAAAATACGCTCCCTTATCTACTGTAGCAAAGAGATGGAAAGGTTTATCTCGAGAAGGTAAGGGTAACATGGGGGCATGGATCAGATCTCTTTTGCATTCCTCTATAGTTCTTTTACCTCATCTTTCCATATCAGACACTTTGGTTCCTCCTCCAATAGTTTGAGATATAATTTATTCATCTTTTGTGCATAAGAATCAATCCACAATCTGCAATATCCCCTTAAACCCCCAAAAATACGTAATTCCCGTTTAAGTCCTGGGTAGCGGCATCCCCACTATTCTCTCTATTCGTTCCAGGCTTATCTTTCACTTTCCCTCTCTAACCAAATATCCCAAGTATTTCATTTCTCGCTCGACATATTGGAGTCTGTTTTTAGATACTCGCAGTCCCTGCTGACCCAGGAAACTCAATAATTATTTAGTGACTTCAACTACTCTTTCTCTTCTTTTTCCTGTTACTAAGAGGTCATGTACATACTGCAACAGGGTAGTTCCGTTGAGGCTGCTAAATTTATCCAATATTTGTTCTTACATCTGTCCAAATAAATTCGGGGATTCCGTAAACCCCTGGGAGAGCACGATCCATCGGAATTGCTGTTTCTGTCCTGTCTACGGATATTCCCATTCAAATGCAAGCACATTCCTACTTTCCTCTGCCAAGGGACAAGCCCAAAAGGCATCCTTTAAATCTATCACACTAAACCATTTGTGGTCATGAGGGATCTTACTTAATAACGTATAGGGATTTGGCCCCACGGGGTGCCTGATCTGTACTATTTGATTCAATGTTCGCAAATCCTGCACCAAACGTTAAGTTCCATCGGATTTTCGCACTGGTAGAATTCGGATATTGTAAGGAGACATACATGGCTCCAACAGTACATCTCTAGTCCCTCAGTGACTGGCTGCACTCCTCGTTATCCTTCTATGGAAATGGGATACTGTAGCTCAAAAACAACGTCCCATTTCCTTTTCAAACTTATTTCTCGGGGAGGGATCTGTATTTTACCACGATTCCCTTCTCTAGCCCATACAACATTGCCATTTGTACAACTTATTCTTTTTCCTGAATTCAAATCTCCAGTCCTAAGAGGGTAATTAAATCACTCCCTAGTAACTTTCTTCCTATATCAGGGATATACAACAGTTCCTCTGTGACTCCAATCCTTAGGACATTCTATCTTCATAGGTTCAAATACTGGAACAGTAAATCCTTCCCCTTTTACCCCCGAAACAGTAATTGACCGTGTCGACATTTCTACTTCGTTTTGTTTAAAATTCAGCAATGACCGTGTTGCCCCCGTATCTACGAGGAAGACTACCTCTTCCCTACAGGTCCCACCTTCAAGTTTATCAAAGGTTCCTGGTGTGTCCCCGGGGGCAGGAACACCTGACACCCCTCTTCTTTATCAAAATTCATAAGCCGAATTGCCCTTTCCTCCCTGTGTAGGGAAGAAAACTCCCACTAAAAAAAATCCGATCATTCCGCAATAATAGCATCCTGACTGTGCAGATTTCCGTCTCTGACCCTGTCACCCGAACCCGCTATCAAACGCCCCCCGTGTCCGCTCCCTCTTCCTCTCTGTCCTACATGTTGCCACTCGCCGCTCCGGTTGCTCACTATTGATTCCATTCTTTTGTTAACTACCTCATCAACCGTAGCTACCATCATTTTTGCCTTCTGTTTTTGTCTCTCATCCTCTCTCCTTACAAATACGTTCTGTGCCTCTCTTAACAATTCATCCAATGGTTCTTCGCTCCACCCTTCTATCTTCTGTATCTTTTTCTTTATGTCTGGCCATGTCTTTGTCACAAAATGTACTTTCAAAAGACCCTGGACCACTGGGTCCTCAAGGTTCATTCCAGAGTATTTCCCCATTGAGTCTCTTAATCATTGCAAGAAAACTGAGGGAGTCTCACCTTTCTCCTCTCTAACTGCAAAGGCTTTAGTCAAATTCTGCGACTTGGAACTGCTTCTCTTATTCCTTTTTGAAACAGGTCTTTCAATTCCCTTCTCTATGCTCCGGGTTTTGATTTTCCCACTGGGGCTCTCTGAGGGGAAACTTCTTCTCTCTCTGTCCAGCTTCCCCATCCCCAATGGGATGTTACCTGTTCCATCTTTCAATGGCTGCTCCTCGTATAAGTCCCCTTTCTTCCAAGATAAATAGTATATTCAAAATAGACTTTAACTCAGTCCACGTATACAGACTGGGCCCCAAATAATGATCAATTTGTGCAGACAACCCTACCGTATCCTCAACCAGGACCTTGATCTCCTTAAATATTCTGACCTCCCCACTGGCGAGGGGGGCACTTTCTAACCCAATCTCTTTGTCCCCTATTGGTACCTCCAAAAGGGGATAAGTCTAAACGTTCTTAACTTTTTTGTTTTTGTTTCCCCCTTTAGACTTTGGTTTTGATACTCTGGAGGCCTCCTCTATATCTACTTTATCTTCTCTTTATTTTGTTCAGGATTGACTGTCGGGAACAACAGCATCCCCGTCCACAGCCCCTTCGTCCTCCTCTTGTGGGTCATCCGTTCCCTTTCTCAGTCTGTCCGTTTGTCTCTCCTCCTCTCCCATTTTCACCTAATCTGATTTTATGGTACGGCGGGGGTTGGGGGTTGGGGGAAGCCGCCAAGAGGATCCCAGGGACAGGGTCGAGCAGAGGGGGAATCCCTTGTCTTTACTACCATCATTCTCAAACTGCCGTTCCAACAGGACTCATAGTCCGCCTCTTCTTGACTAAAAGGTTGTTTCTCATTCATATACAAATCTAAATACTGACATACACATCCTCGTCTGAACCAAACTTTGACCAGAGGATTGGTTCTTTGGTCCATAAACAACAATATTTAATCATTTTCTTTTTATGTTTTTCCCTTGTACGAGTGCAACTTGTCCATTTCCGCAACATCCTCCCCAACGGACGTTCAGGAGGAATATTACCAGCGACTTTTTCCTCCTTTACTCCGTGACAGTTCTACTTTCTCTGCCTACCCCCGTTTCTCGGGGCCCTCGCCAGTCCCACAGCGATTAAATACCTCTTTTCCCAGCCATCAAGGCAATACTTAAATGTCAGTTTTCTTATCTTGGTCTGTGCACAGAGTTGCCTGACCCCTTTTTGCCGTATTTTCTTCTGACATTCTTTCACTGTCTGATTAAGTTGTCTCTCTTGTGGGATTCGTACCAGTCTCGCAAGGCAGCAGACCAAACCGGGACACAAGACCGCTCGTCAATCGGGGACGGGACACGTCTTCCCAGTGTCCAGGGCCAGCCACTTTCCCCGGCGATGGAAGAATATCCCGGACAGCCTACAAGTGTGAGAAATGAAACCTCACTCATTTCAATAATTTCAGTGCGAGACAAGATCTGAAGCAATCAGTATGTTTATTATCCGCTTGCAAGCGTAGTGCCTGAAATAGTCACCTAGAGTTTAGCAAGTACATATCTTATATAGGATTCACTACTCCAAACCCGGTGCCTATTGCTCTTGTTTATCTCTTGCCTTATCCGGCCTTATGCATAAGAAATTACAAGTTTTACTTCGCAATTTCACCACATCCTGCTGTGGTCCATTGTGAGGTATATCCTCCTTCACTACTATCTATTTCCACCACTTATGACATCTCCTCCCTTTCCCCAACCATATTGATCCTTATGGCCTTTCAATTGTTCTTTTTTTGCAGACGTCCGAAAGAGATGCTTATAACGACTGCTTATACAAAAATATCTGGCTTAATCTACATCCTCACAGTACCTCATCTATTTATCTGTAACATGTAACAGTGTCTACAGGCACGTTTCATTCTTGTATGCACATTTTAGCTAATGCAAAAACAATTATATATTTCCTTCAAATAGTTTTCATTCTTGTTGACTAAGCTCTTGATTGAAACAATTATACACTGGTGTGAGTTCATTTACCTTGCATAAGTAATTATGTTTGCAGACGTAACACTATTTTGCCTATATCTCACACGGAGAAAATAAAGCAAGGCTGGGGATGTCACAGAGAAAGTAAAGCAAAATTGGAGATGTTGCAAAGATAAGAAAGCAAGGCTGGAAATTTTACAGAAATAGGATAGAAAAGCTGGAAATTTTGTAGTAAGAGGAACGCAAATCCGGAGATATTACAGAGACAGTAAAGCAACGCTTGCCATGTTACAGAGACAGGAAAGCAATGCTGGACAGGCTCTAGAGATGGGAATGCAAGGCTGAAGATATCACAGAGGTCGGAAAGAAAGGCTGGAAATGTTGAAGAGATAGGAAGGCAAGGCTGGAGTGTTCACAGATAGGGGAAAGTAAGACTGGAGATGTTCCAGAAATAGGAAAACAAGGCTGGGACTGTTAAAAGAGAGATAAAAGCAAGGATGCAGACATTACAGTGACAGGAAAACAAGGCTGGAGATCTTATAGAGATAGCAAAGCAAGGCTGGAGATGTTACACAGATAGGGTTGCAAGCTGGAGATGTTACAGAGATATGAATAAAAGGCTGGAGATGTTACATAGAAATGAAAGGAAGGCTGCAGATGTTGCAGAGACAGGAAAGCAAGGCTGGAGCGGTTACAGAGACTGGAATGCAAGGCTGGAGATGTTGCAGAGACAGGAAAGCAATCCTGGACATGTTACAGACAAGAAAAGCAAGACTGGGCAGGCTCTGGAGATAGGAAAACACGGCTGGAGATGACACAGAGACCGAAAGGAAGACTGGCGATGTAATAGAAATAAGAAAACAAGTCTAGAGATTTTATAGAGTGAGGAAGGCACGACTGGGAATGTTACAGAGACAGGAAACCAATTCAAGAGACGTTATAGAAAAAAGAAAACAAGGCTGTCGATGTTACAGAGATGCGAAGGTAAGGGTGTGGATGTTATAGAGACATGAAAGCAAGGCTGGAGATGTTACAGAGTAAGGAAAGCAAGGCTGTAGATGATACAGAAACAGGAATACAAGGCTGGAGGTGTTCGAAATAGTAGAAAGCAAGTCTGTAATTTTTGCAGACACAGGAAAGCGAGTGTAGATATGTTACAGAAAGTGGAAAGCAAAGCTCAATATGTCAAAGGAGACAGAAATACAAGGCTGGAAATATTACAGGTATAGGAAAGCAACGCTGGATATGTTACAGGGATATAAAAGCAAGGCTGGAGATGGGACAGAGATAAGAAAGCAAGGTTGGCAATTTCACAGAGATAGTAAAGCAAGGCTGGAAACGTTATACTGATAGAAATTCAATACTGGAGATGTTAAGGAGAGAGGGATGCACGGCTGGAGATGTTACAGAGACATAAAACCAAGACTGTAGATGTTACAGAAATAGGAAAGCAAGGATGGAGTGGTTACAAAGAGTGGAATGCAAGGCTGGAGATGTTGCAGAGATAGAAGAGTAATGTTGTGCAGGCTGGAGGGTAACGAAAGCACAATTGAAGATGTCACAGAGATCGGAAAGCAAGGCTGGAGATGTTACAGAGATTAGAAAGAAGGCTGGAAATGTTAAAGAAACAAACAAACGGCTGGAGATGTTACAGAGAGAGGAAAGCACGACTGGGGATGTTACAGAGACAGGGAAGCAATTCAAGAGATGTTACAGAAATCAGAAAAGAAGGCTGGAGTTGTCACAGAGTTGGGAAAGAAAGGCTTGAAATTTTACAGGGAGAGGAAGGCAGGGCTCGAGATGTTACAGAGACTGGAACACAAAGCCGAAGATGTTGCAGAGATACATAGGCAAGGCTGTGGATGATACAGAGACATGAAAGCAAGGCTCGAGATAATTCAGCGTTAGGAAAGCAAGGCTGGAGATGTTACAGAGATAAGAAAGCAAAGCTTGCAATCTTACAGAGATAGGAAAGCAAGGCTGGACATGTTATAGTGATAGGAATGCAAGCCTATAGAGGTTACAAACATAGGGATACACGGCTGGAGATGTTACAGAGATAGGAAAACAAGGCTAGAGTGGTTACAGAGAGTAGAATGTAAGGCTGGAGATGTTGCAGTGACAGGAAAGTATTGCTGTACATGCTACAGTGAAAGGAAAGCAAGGCTGGACAGGTTCTTGAGATAGGAAAGCAGGGATGGAGATGTAACTGAGAGGGGAAAGCAAGGCTGGAGATGTTACAAAGACAGGAACGCAAGGCTGGAGATGTGACAGCGAGAGGAAAGCAAGGCTGGAGATGTTATCGCAAAGCAGAAGTGGGCACAGCGAATGGAAAGCAAGGCTGTAGATGTTACAGACAGAGGAAAGAAAGGCTGGGGATGTCACAGAGTTAGGGAAGAAAGGCTGGACATGTTACAGAGATTGGAAAATAAGGCTGGACAGGCTTTAGAGACAGGAATAAAAGGCTGGAGGTGGCACAGAAAGAGGAAAGCAAGTCTGGACATGTTGCAGAGGAAGGAAAGCAAGGCTGGACAGGAACTTGAGATGGGAAAGCACGGCTGGAGACGTAACAGAGAGGGGAAGCAAGGCTGGAGATGTTACAGAGACAGGAATGCAAGGCTGGCATTGTGACAGCGAGAGGAAAGCAAAGCTGGAGATGATGCAGGGAAACGAAAGCAAGGCTGGAGTGTGTACAGAGAATGGATAGCAAGGCTGTAGATGTTACAGACATAGGAAGACAAGGCTGCTGATGTTACAGAGATCGTAAAGCAAGGCTGGAGATGTTAGAGAAATAAGAAAACATTTCTGGAGATGTTACAGAAAGAGGAAAGCTAGGCTGGAGATTTTACAGAAACAGGAAAGGAAGACTGGAGATGTTAAAAGAAAAAGAAAAGCAAGACTGCAGATAATACAGGGATAGGAAAGAAAGGCTGGAGATGTCACAGAGAGAGGAAAGCAAGGCCGAGATGTTAGAGAAACAGGAAAGGAAGACTGGAGATGTTAAAAGAGAAAGAAAAGCAAGATTGCCGATATTACAGGAATATGAAAGCAAGGCTGGCGATTTTACCGAGACTGGAAAGCAAGGCTGGAGATGTAACAGAGATACGAAAGCAAGGCTGGAAATGTTATAGTGGCAGGAATGCACGGCTCGAGATGTGAGAGGTAGAGAAACAAGGCTGGCCATGTTACATATATAGGAAAGCAAGTTCAGACAAACTCTAGGGACAGAAAAGCATGTCAAGAGATGTCACAGAGATAGGACAGCAAGGTTGGAGATGATACACAGATTGGAAAGTAAGTCTGGAGATTTTACAGAGAGAGGACAGAAACGCTGGTGATGTTTCAGAGGTAGGACATTAGGTTTGAAGATTTTACAGAGAGAGATAAGCATGGATGGGGATGATACCGTGAACAGAACGCAAGGCTGGAGATGTTACATTGAAAGGAAAGCGAATTTGGAGATGTTGCAAAGTTAAGAAAGCAAGGCTGGAAATTTTACTGAAACTGGAAAGAAAGGCTGGAAATATTGTAGTGATAGGAATGCAATGCTGGATATGTTACAGAGATAGGGAGGCAAGGCTGGCCATGTTACAGAGACAAGAAGCCTAGGCTGGAAAGGCTCTAGAGCTAGGAAAGCAAAGCTGTAAATTGTATAGAGATAGGAAAGCAAAGATGGAAACGTTACAGTGATAGGAACGCAAAGATGGCGATGTCACAGAATGGGGAAAGCAAGCCTGGAGATGTTACAGAGAAAGAAGAGCAAGGCTGAAGATGTTAGAGAGATAGAAAAGCCTGTCTGGTGATGTTACAATAAAAGGAAAGCAAGTTATAAGATGTTACATTGAGAGGATAGATAGGCCGGAGATGCTACAGCGAGAGGAAAGCACGTCTGGAGATGTTACAGAGAAAGGAAAGCAAGACTGGAGAGGTAACAGAACGGGCAAAGCAAGGCTGGAGATGTTACAGAAAGAGGAAAGCAAGGCTAGAAATATTTAAGTGACAGGAACGCAATGCAGGATATAAGAACAAAGAACAAAGATAGTTTAGAGTCCCGGAACAGGCCCTTCTGCCCTCCAAGCCTGAGCCGATCCAAATGTACTGTCTAAACCTGTCGGTCAATTCCTAAGCATCTGTGTCCCCCTGCTCGCCACCTACTCAGTGATCTGTCCAGACGTATCTTAAGTGAATCTACCGTGCCTGCCTCCACCACTTCTGCTGGCAACGCATTCCAAACGCCCACCACCCTCTGTGTGAAGTACTTGCCGCCTGTATCACCCTTAAACTTTCCACCTCTCACCTTGAAAGCATGACCTCTCGCTACTGTATCCTTCAAACTGGAAAAAAGCTTGTCTCTATCCACCTTGCCTATACCCTGCATGAGTTTGCAAACCTCAGTCAGTTCCACCTCAGTCTACTTTTTTTCTAATGAAAATAAACCGAACCAACTCAATCTCTCTTCATAGCTCGTACCTTCCAAACCAGGCAACATCCTCGTAAACCTTGTCTGCACTCTCTCCAATGCGTTCGCATCCTTTTCGTAATGTGGCGCCCAGAACTGTTCACAATATTCGAAATGCGACCGAACCAATATCATGTACAATTTTAACATGACTTGCCATCTCTTATACTCAATATCCAGTCCGATGAAGGCAAGCATAATATTAAATTCCTCGACCACACTATCCACTTGTACAGCAACCTTCAGGGTACAATGTACCTGAACCCCCAGATTTCTCTGCCCATCAACTTTTCGCAAGGCTCTTCCAATCATTCTATAATTCTCTTCAGAATTAGACTTGCCTAAATGAATCACCTCACATTTGCCTAGATTGAAAGCTATCTGCCATTTTTCCAAGCAAATCTCCTGTCTATGTATATCGTCCTGTATTCTCTGACAGTCCCTTATGCTTTCTGCCACTCCACCAAACTTCGTGACATTTGCAATCTTGGTGATCACACCAACAGTGCCCTTTGTAGATCATTTATGTATATTACAAACAACAGTGGCCCAAATACTGATTCTTGTGGAACACCACTGGTCACCTTTTCCCATTTCGAGAAGCTCCGTTCAGCTACCACTCTCGGTCTCTTGTCGCTCAATCAGTTCTTTATCCATATACTCCAGAGAATGGGAAGCAAGTTCGGAATTGTTACAGAGATAGACAAACAAGTCTTGCGATGTTTCAGAGATGACAAATCAAGGTTTAAAATTTTACAGAGATAGGAAAACAAGGCTGGGGATGTTATAGTGATAGGAATGCAATGCTGGAGATGTTACAGAGATGGGGAAGCAGGTCCGCAGATATTAAAGAGATTGGAAGCAAAGCTGTAGTGGTTACAGAGAGAGGAAAGCAAGTCTGGAGATTTTACAGAAACAGGAAAGCAAGGGTAGAGATGTTAAAAGGGAGAGAAAAGCAAGGCTTCAGATATTACAGTGGAGGAAAGCAAGGCTGGAGATGTTACAGAGATCGGAAAACAAGGCTGGAGATAGAGTCATAAAGTCATAGAGATGTACAGCATGGAAACAGACCCTTCGGTCCAACCCGTCCATGCCGACCAGATATCCCAACCCAATCTAGTCCCACCTGCCAACACCCGCCCCATATCCCTCCAAAACCTTCCTGTTCATGTACCCATCCAAATGCCTCTGAAATGTTGCAATACATCTTGCAGCCTTCACCACATCATCTGGCAGCTCATTCCATGCACCTACCACCATCTGCGTGAAAACGTTGCCCCTTAGGGCTCTTCCATATCTTGCCCCTCTCACCCTAAATCTATGCCTCAACTCTGGACTCCCCGAAAATACTTTGTTTATTTATCCTATCCATGCACATCATAATTTTTTAAACCTCGATAAGGTCACCACTCAGCCTCCGACGCTCCTAGAAAAACAGCCCCAGCCTGTTCAGCCTCTCCCTGTAGCTCAGATCCTCCAACCCTGGCAACATTCTTGTTAAACGTTTCTGAACACTTTCAAGTTCCATCTTTCGTATAGGAAGGAGACCAGAATTGCACGCAATATTCCAACAGTGGCCTAACCAATGTCATGGCCGCAACATGGCCTCCCAACTCCTGTCGGGGAAATTGAGGACTTCAGATGCTGGAGATCAGAGCTGAAAATGTGTTGCTGGAAAGGCGCAGCAGGTCAGGCAGCATCCAGGGAACAGGAGAATCGACATTTCGGGCATGAGCATGAAGAAGGGCTCATTCGTGAAGAAGGGCTCATGCCCGAAACGTCGATTCTCTTGCTCCATGGATGGTGCCTACCCTGCTGCGCTTTTCCAGCAACACATTTTCAGCTCCCAACTCCTGTACTCAATACTCTGACTAACAAGAGAAAGCATAATAAACGTCTTCTTCCCTATCCCATCCAGCTGCCACTCCACTTTCAAGGAGCTATGAACCCGCACTCCAAGATCTCTTTGTTCAGCAACACACCCTAGGACCTTACCATGAAGTGGAGAAGTCCTACTAAGATTTGCTTTCCCAAAATGCAGCACCACGCATTTATTTGAATTAAACTACATCTGCCACTTCTCAACGCATTGGCCCATCTGGTCCAGATCCTGTTGTAATCTGAGGTAACCCTCTTCTCTGTCCATCATAACTCCAATTTTTGTGTCAACTGCAAACTTACTAACTGTACCTCTTAGGTTTGAGAAATAAGAAAACAAGGCTGGAGAAGTCACAGAGATAGGAAAGAAAGGCTTGAAATTTTACAGAGAGAGGAAAGCAAAGCAGGAGATGTTACAGAGGTAGGAAAGCACGGCTGGACTTGTTACAGAGAAAGGAAAGTAAGACTGGAATTTTTTCAGGGATAAGAAAGCAAGGCTGGAAATTTTTCAGAGACAGGAAAGCAAGGCTGGAGATGTTACAGAGAAAGGAAAGCAAGACTGGAGATGTAGCAGAAGGGGAAAGGGAGGCTTTAAATGTTATAAATTAGAGTGGTGCTGGAATAGCACAGCTAGTCAGCATGAGAGGAGCAGGAAAATTGACGTTTCGGGAAAAAGCCCTTCATCTTGAATCCTGCTCCTCCTTTCTTTTCCAGATCACTCTCGTCTTGACTAGAAGCTAACAGTGTCAGTTCAAGCACTGACACGGAAACTTCCTGCTGACTCCCCTCCCTCAACCTCACGGTGTCAGATCAAACACTGACATGGAAACGTCCTGCTGTACCCACTCTCACAGCCTCCCTGGGTGAGATCAAACACTGGCACAGAAATTTCCTGAATCCCCTCCCTCAGCTTATGTATCAGTGGCCCTCCACATTGAAAAACACTTGGAGGAAGCAGTGAGAGAGTGACAAACCTGGAGAATATATAATGGGTGGGTCATTTCAAAACCAACAACGAGAGGGGCTCAGCAGCAGGATTGCTGATCGAAACGGTTGGTTCCAAAAGGACATGACTGCTGGACTGGGTTTGCAGTTGGTGGAGAGGGACCGACTGAGGGGGGAACCATGCTTGACCTCAACCTCACCAATCGACAGGCTGCAGACACATTGATCGATGATCATTTTAAGAACAGTGCATTTCTGGTGACAAAGGCTCACCTTTACGTTGCGATTTCACTCTCTGTGTGTCACACTGTCACCCTGCTAAACGAAAGAGATTTTAAATCGATCTGGTAACTAAGCACTGAGTTGTGTGAGGTGATTCAGGTCATTACCAATAGCAACAGAATTGTACCCCAGCACAAGTTTCACTGTCACTGCCTGGCGTATCCACCACGTTACATTGACCATCAGGCCAGGGGATGAACCCTTGTGCAGAGAGGAACACAGGAGGGCCTGCCAAGGTATACCTGAAAATGAGGTAACATTAACAAACAGGATCACTTACACACCAAAGAGTGTAAGCTGCAAGTGATAGACAGTTTGAACCGACAAATCCGACGTAATCTCTGCAATCCTGTCGAATGCAATCTGGGTGAATGCTGGTGGACAATCAAACAACTTACTGCTGGAGGATCCATAAATATCGCCTTCTCAAAAATGAAAGAGCCCAGCACAACAAGAGATGATAAGGTTGAACCATTCCCAACAATGTACAGAAAGAAGGGTCGATGGGATGACCTACTTTAGTTTCCGCTAGATGTCAGTCTTCAGCTAATTTGGTTCATTTTGTGTAGTATTAACAAATGGCCGGTGGTTTTGGATAATGCGAAGTGTGTGTGCCCTGAGTACATTCCATTAAAGCTGTTCCTGCTGGGCTACAGCACTAGCATATACCTGACAATGTGGGAAACTATCCGTGTATTTCCTGTATGCACACAGACAAAACATCAAACGATCAATGACTGCCGCATTGCTCTGTTCCTCTGAATACCCACGTGGAGTATATGGGCTTGACGAGATTACAAAGAGAGATCAGAGTGAAGTATGGAGGAGGCAACATAGATCAGAAGGTATTAGTATTTGGAGGAGGTTGCAGAGAATAAAGAGACATTTACATGCTGTGGTAGGTATCAGAGATCGGAAGAGGTATAAGTGCTGATGAAGCATACACAGACAGGGAGGGAGGTGTTGGATAAGGTAACAGGACTAAGAAGGGGGCACGTTCTGGTGAACGTTACAGGTTTAGTGCATAGTTGCAGGTGCTGGATTAGGTTACAGGGAATGGGAGAGGTGTAGGTGCTGGAGAATGTTACAGGGAATGGGAGGGGTATAGTTGCTGGATTAGGTTACAGGGATAGGGAGGGGTGTTGGCGCTGCAGAATGGTACACAGATAGGGAGGGGTTGCAGGTGCTGTAGAATGTTAAAGAGATATGGAGGGTGTAGGTGCTGGAGAATGTTTCAGGGTTAGAGAGGGGTGTAGGTTTTGGGAATGTTACAGTGATAAGGAGGGATGTCAGGTTGAAGAAGCTTGCGAAGGTTACCTAGATGGGGAGGGCTGAAGAGGCTGGAGTGGGTGACAGATATATTAAAAGTTGAAGCGTCTTAAGAAGTACACAGAGATATGGAAGCTTGAAGGGAATGGAGAAGCTCACAGGGATATGGAGGGGTGAAGAGGACTTTGAAAGTTACAGAGATACGGAGAGTTGAAACGGCTGGAGAAGGTTACAGAGATGTGGACGGTTGAATAATCTTGAGAAGTTTAGAGAGATAGGAAGGGTTGAAAGGGGTGGAGTATGTGACACAGATATGGAGGGTTGAACGGGCTGGAGAAGGTGACAGAGATGTAGAGGGTTGAACTGGCTGGATAAGGTGACAGCACTGGGGAACTTGAAGGCGACCAGAGAAGGTGACAGACATGGGTAGGTTGAAGATTGAACGCGTTTCAAAGTTGGGTTGAAGTATCAAGTGAAGATCGATTACTTTTTTAACAAGGAAAGAATTAAGGGACATGGTGAGAGGGTGGGCAAGTGGAGCTGAGTCCATGAAAACATTAGCCATGATCTGATTGAATGCCAGAGCGAACTCTCAGGGCCAGGTAGCCTACTCCTGCTCCTACGTTCTTTGGTTCTTACATCCGTATGTATGTGAGGGGCCTGAATGGAGTGATCATGGGGGAGATGTTTCCACGAGTAACAGAGACTAGGGACACAATTTCGGAGCGAAGGAATGATTCTTTAGAATGCAGATATGGAAGAATTTATTCAGCTAGAGTATGATCAATCTGTGGAACTCACTGCCTCACGAAGCTGTGGAGCTACGTAATTCTGTGTATTTAACTCAGAGAAAGATTAGTTCGTGATGACTAAGGGGATCAAGGCTTTCAGGGAGTAGAAGAGAGAATGTGGTTGGGAAACAATTCAGCTATAATCGAATGGTGGAGCAGACTCAAAGGTCCGAATGGTCTCATTCTACCCCTCTATCTTATCGTCTTATGGACTGTCCTTATTCCATTGGGTTTGAAATGTGCAGTTATCATTTCGGGCATAATGTTCATCATGAATTCCGACACGTTCCTTCTTATTACTGTCTCCTTTTGGTTTCAGATCGATTGGAGAAAGCTCCACCACAGAAAAAAAAACTTGGGAATCATTGTGTATAAATTTCAGAAACGTGGCATACAGGATCAGCTGGTTATAGAGAAGGCAAATGTAATGCTGGCATTGATTCCAAAGGGAATGGAAAATAATAATAGAGAAGGCATGCAACAACGACAGAAGGCAGAAATCAGCTCACACCAGACAACACTTGGTCCCCTATCTCCAGGGAAAATGATCTTGCACTGGAGGCAGTTCAGACAAGATTCACCAGACTGATCCTCAAAAAGGAGGGATATTGATGAGACGAGGTGGAGAAAATTGAACTTTGAACTGGTTAGAATTTATTGAGAAAACAAGGCAAATGCATTGATACACCAAAGATTCTTGTCTTCTCATAGGATGGATAATGAGATGTTGTTCTTCTGAGCAAAGGTCCATAACCAGAGATAAAGGGGAATGCAGGCATAAGAGAAGCTAACACTGAAAAGCAGGACTGTACAGACTGGAGGATGCTACAGAGTTCAGATATTGTGAGATCACTGATGTTGTTTAGAGGTCAGATAGGTTGCCGGGACAGGTACAGGCTTATCAGTCCTGAAGGAGTCACAGAGATCTGGGGAATTATAGAGAACGGGGATTACAATGATAGGGTTGGTATTTGGAGCTGTACGAGTTTACAGAGATAGGGAGGGTGTACTGTCTGGGCACGACACAGTTGTCATGTTAGTTGTAGGGTCAAGTGTTTACTGAGGTAGGGAGGTTTGAAGGGGCTTGATCAGTTCACAGAGCGAGGGAAAATTGTAGGAATTGGAGGACCAGAGATGCTGAGGATAGTAGGGCGGCAGGATTTCAGACAGTTAGTGAGGGCTGTGAAGGCAGGTTTGCAGCATTCCCATCAGTTACATAGAGATGTGGACTGCTGTTCTGGAGGAGGATACGGAAATCGAGAAGGTGGCAGATGCTGGAGGATACTACAAAGACAGGGCGTGGTAGTATTTGAGGAGATTACAGGGAGACGATGCATTGAAGAATTGGAAAGGAGAAGAGGTTAACGAGATAGGAACAGTTTTAGGAATTAGAACGGTTTAAGGCACTGGAACAGATGTGTTGGTTTGTTTCCTTGCTGTATGACTCTATGACATGAAATTGAAAGAGTCTTGGAGAGGGAATACAGAACAGCAAAAGCCCAGGCAGCATTACCAGTCTCTCATGAGAGTACTGCCTTCAGCTCTGTTGCACTGATTCTCATTAAGACAGCACAGGCCTCGTTGATAAGTGGGAACTCCCTATGCTGTCTCAGGAAGGCTCAGTACATCAGATCTGATCGTCGTCCTCTCACAAGTGGGTGGAGATTGAGCCTGGGTTCTTACTGCTCTGTTCTTATCCTTCAGCACTGTGTCTACGTCATGTATTGTGGGTAGATGTGTCCAGCGCTTTAAATGCGCTCTGCTCTGTTGAACGTTAGTGATCTTACCTCGCTGCAGGATTTATTGCAGTCTCCATACCTCATTGCCTTCTGGCTGACAAATTGCGTTCGATGAGGTGATGGACAATACAGGAATTAGAAATTAATTGAGTGTCAGGAACTTCCTGAGTAACGACAGTAGACAGAGAAATAGAGAGAATGGGAAATTAGACTAAGGCAGTGAGGGTTACAAATGGAAAACAGCACTGAGTCCCACTGCGATCTGGAAAATCACAGTCTCCATCCCTGGCCTGTGATGCCTCGTCTCTTCAAGGTGAGGATTTCTGTTGGTTCAGGATCTGGAGGAGCTGCAAAAAGCTGCAGTTAGAGATAGCAATTAGACCCTCACAATAAAGGTTTGTGACAGGAAAGATTTGGAAAATGTAAATTATAATGATTTTTGGAATGGAAAAATTCTCTGCAATAAGGTAGATGGACTTGTGGTACAGGTAGAGGTTTAGACACCAGTGAGATACGGTTACAGGGTGAAGAAAAAAATGAACATTTCAATTCAATGATACGCAACCTAGCGGGAACTCAGGCAAGATTGGAAAGCAGGAAGGGTAACCTGATAGTAGTGGGTAACAAAGGCATGACAGAGATAATATTTGGCATCAGATGTTGCAATAGAATCAATGTAAATTCTGGCTACTACGTGTCAAAAACACAAGCAGGAGAACAGTTTTCTTTAATGGTACCGTGCAGGATTTAATTTCTCATCACTCCATTAAACAGGAATCGGTTGGAATTTTAAATAAAGGCAGTATGATAATTTGGGGAGGCATCAAACTTTGTGTAATGTAGGACAATCACACTGGCAAGAGCGATCCTCGGGGAGGCGTTCAAAGAATATTTTAATCAGGGTTTCTGCAACTAGCTAAGAGCATGACTATTCCAGATCGACCGTTGGGTGACGAAAGCTGAGTGAAGGAGTGATGTCACACTGAGCGAACAGACGGGAAATTGCAATACAGTAGAATTCAAAGAGATTATGATTTTTTTAAGTGACCGCAGAGCACACCCGACGATCAGAAACAACTCCAATCTCCTGAAGTTTGAGAGGAGAACTGACCAAGCTAAACAGGGGAAACAGATCGATATATCTGGCTGTAAATGAAAAGAATTGAAGGAAGTATTAAATATTAACAGTTAAATATTTAAATGTTAAATAAAACTACAAATTCTCAGCCGGACATTCCCACCTGTGCTTCTGAAATGTTTAGAAGACAAATAACCTAACAGTTCTGAGGGAAACATGGAAATATTTCTTAAACGGATTTCAAGGGGTGTCCTCTCAGGAGGAGTGTGGTAGGAATGAAATGAAAGGAGCAAGGAGAGTTAAAGATGCTGAAGGTGGCGAGTATGTTACAGAGAGTGGTAATGACCAGAACAGTGTAACAAAGCCAGTATGAATTGCTGCAGCTGCAAGTCTTTGAAGAGGTAGCAATGAAAATACGTATTTATACTTGTTCATTCATGGGTTGAAGAGTCGACTGGCTGGACCACGATTCTTTGTCCACAGAAAATAGCCCAGATGTGGCTCAGAGTCAGCCATATTTCTGTGGGTCTGGAGTGACATGTGAGCCAGATCAGGTAAGAATGTCAGATGCCCTTCCAAAGGGACGTATGAACCAGCTTAGATTTTGTTTTCAGGTAATGAACAATGCTGTTATGGTGGCCTCACCAATGCCCTGTGCAACCACAACATGACGTCCCAACTCTTATTCTCAATGCTCATACCAATGAAGGTAAGCATCCAAGCACCTGTTTCATCAGACTGTCTACATGTGACATAACTTTCAAAGAACTGTGTACCTGCATCCCTCCGTGCCTCTGTTTGACAAAACTACCCGGGGCCCTAACATTAACTGGACAAGCTCCCCCTCCCTCCCCGGTTTGTTTTACCAGAATGCAAAACATGCATTTTTCCACCTGCTATTCCGAAACTCACTGGCCCAGGAGTACTGTTGATCACGTACTCTTAGATAATCATCTTCACTGCCCACATTACCACTAGTTTCAATTTCACTGACAAATGTGATCAGCACGACTCCTTTATTCTTATCCAAATCGCTTATATGAATGATGCACCACAGTTGACCCAGCACCGAACCTCATGGCACACTGTTATCACAGGCCTGCAGTTTGGGCACCAACCCTCTATGGACATGCCCTGTCTCCTATCGTCAATCCAATTTTGTACCCAGTTAGTGAGTGCTTCCTGGTTAAGTGTGATCTAGACTTGTTAATCACTCTGCCATGCAGATCCTTGTCAAAGGTCTTGCTCAAGTTAATGTACATAACGACGATTGTTCTGCCTGGACCTATTATTTGGCTACGACCTCAAAAACCCAATCAGGTTTGAGAGACATTTTTCCCACAAAGCCATGCTGACTAACGCGAATCTGTCCTTGCCATTCCAAATTTATGAAGATCCTACGTCAGGACGTCCTCCAACAACTTGCCCATCCCACTGGTCTGTAGTGGCCGTCAATGATCCAAATATATTTGCAATGAGGCCTGTAATTTCCGACCTAGCTTCTCACAAGTTGCTGCAATACATCTGATCATGGCCCAAGTTTTTAGCTAACGTTTTGCATTTAAGGACATTCAGCATCTCCAGTTCTTCAATGTGAATTCTGTTCAAGGCATCACTATTTTCCCAAGTTCCCGAGGTTCCATGTCTTTCTCCACAGTAAATCCTAATGCAAAACATCTGTTTCGGATCTCGCCCATGAAACAGTGATTCCACATTGACCTTTCAGCGGCCCTATCCTCTCCCTCGCTAATCTTTAGCTCTTGTTGAAACTTGCCAACATGCTTCTGAATCTACAAATATCCGCATTCCGTCATTCTCTTCACCATCCTTATCTATTCTATCATTGGAGGTCACATCAAAATATAAAATCCAACAGATTTAAAAATATTCCCCTGTTATAAAACCATGAATCTCTCATTATTTCTAATGTCCCAGTTATTGTTCATTGTCAAATCCTTCATAATATACTCTGCACGTTCCCAACTTACTGTCAGGCTAACACTGTTTGCCTTCAGACTAACTGCACAAAGGGTTTTGGGAGTCCTTGTGTATCAATACGAAAACGGTAGCTGACACGTTCAGTAGGTAATAGAGAAGATAAATCAAATGCTGAAATTCAGTACAAAGGGAATGGTGTCTAAAAGTAGGAAGGTCTTGCTAAAACTGTGCAAAGTACGAGTCAGAGCGCGCCGAGAATATTCTGAAGAGTGTGAGTGTCCGAAAGAAAAATATTCTTGTATTGGATGGAGCCCAGAGAAGGTTCACTCGGCTGATCTTGGAGATGGAGCGATTTTCTAATGAAAAAAGACGGAGTAAGTTGTGTTTGAACCCATTAGTGTTTCGAAGAATGGGCGAGAAATTTTATGCAACATGCAAGATTCAAAGGGTTCTTGCCAGGGTAGATGCTGGGAAGTGAGAAACTACAACTACAGCAATAGGCCCTCAACCCAACATGGCTGTGCTGACTCTGATGCTATTCTAAACTAATATCATCTTCTGCACATGGTCCGTATCCCTTTACTCTGTTCCTGTTCATGTAGCTGTATGAATGCCACTTCAAAACTTTGCAAACATTTCAGCTTCTACCAAGTCCTGACCAGCTTCCACCCTCTATGGAAAAAAAACTTGCCTCATCCACCTCATTTAATTTTTTTCACTCGCAAACTTAAACCAAGGCGGCCTAGTATTTGACATTGCCACATTGGAAAAACGTTACGACTATCCACACTATCCACGCCAATCCTAATGTTATATACCTGCACTAGTTTGCCCCTCAGCCTCCAACATTCTTTCAAAACAATCGACTTGTGTCCAACCTCCTTATATTAAACACATTCTCATCAAGGCAACATTCTGGTAAATCACTATTGCACTCTTTCTAAAGCTCCATATACTTCCTATTGTGTGGCGATGAGAACTATACGCAATATTCCAAACGTGGCCAATCTGATTTTTTATTATATTACAACATGACATGCCAATCAGTGGAAATATGTTTCCTACTGCCAGAGTGTCCAATCCTTTCATAATCTTCTACTCTCAATCAGATTCCCTCTCAATCTGCGAAACTCAAGGGTATACAAGCCCAGTCGCTTCAGTCTTTCAGTGTCAGGTAATCCTGCCATTTCAGGAATTGACCTCGTGAACCTACGCTGCACTCCCTCAATAGCCAGAATGTCTTTTCTCAAATTTGGAGACCAGAACTGCACACAGTACTCCAGGTGTGGTCTCACCAGGGCCCTGTACAGCTGCAGAAGCACCTATTTACTTCTATACTCAATTCCACTTGTTATGAAGGCCAGCATGCTATTAGCCTTCTTCACTACCTGCTGTACCTGCATGCCTGCCTTCATTGACTGGTGTACAAGAACACCCAGATCTCTCTGTACTGCCCCTTTACATAAATTGATTCCATTGAGGTAGTAACCTGCCTTCCTGTTCTTGCTACCAAAGTGGATAACCATACATTTATCCACATTAAACTGCATCTGCCATGCATCTGCCCACTCACCTAACTTGTCCACGTCACCCTGCAATCTCCTAACATCCTCAACACATTTCACCCTGCCACTCAGCTTTGTATCATCAGCAAATTTGCTAATATTATTGCTGATACCGTCTTCTATATCATTAACATATATTGTAAAAAGCTGTGGTCCCAGCACGGATCCCTGCGGTACCCCACTGGTCACTGCCTACCATTCCGAAATGGAGCCGTTTATCACTACCCTTTGTTTCCTATTAGCCAACCAATTTTCAATCCAAACTAGTACTTTGCCCCCAATACCTTGCGCCCCAATTTTACTCACTAACCTCCTGTGTGGGACTTTATCAAAAGCTTTCTGAAAGTCCAGGTACACTACATCTACTGGATTTCCCTAGTCCAACTTCATAGTTACATCCTCAAAAAATTCAAAAAGATTAGTCAAGCATGATTTCCCCTTCATAAATCCATGCTGACTCTGTCCTATCCTGTTACTACTATCCAGATGTGCAGTAATTTCAACCATTATAATAGACTCCAGCATCTTTCCCACCACTGAGGTCAGATGTTCAACAGCTGGAAGAGTTTACAGGGAATGGACACTGTCAGGACTGGAGAACATGACACGCTCACTCATGAGAGAGAGGTAACGATATGGCATAAGGCCAAATTTAACAGGAGGATTCCAAGCTCTCGACCTGTCATTTACTCAGTGAACTGCTCTCACCCAGTCTAGTGCCCAAGCCCCACGTGCAAACAGCATGAGGTTGCCAAGCTCCTGGTGCTCAGGGCCCCGTGCACTCACCCCTTAACCATACGGTAGGTAGTTACACAGCTATACATTCTCCAGAAACACTGTGCCCTAGCCGACATAAACTGGTAAATTCACACTCTACCAACCAAAGACCATCGACACTCGGTGGATATTCCTCTGAGTGATAGTCTTCCTAGAACAGTAGAATCCACGAAATTCCTCTGCATGTGTCAATGATAAAAGTTTCATTATTTCAAAAATGGAAACTGCCCATTCCTGCATCTCATGAAACTGTCAATTAAAGATAATGAAAAAAATAAAGAGCATTCCGACCGAAGGTTTTGATGAGGTGGGTTCTGGTATTTCAAGCAGATATGGAGGTCATATAGAAGTACCAGGTCAATACCAGGCACACAGATAGCATGGGCAAATAGATTCACCCCTGAACTCACATTTCCCAGCATGGGAATCTGTATCTATGCTCACCCATGCCCTAGATCTCCAGATTTAGGGCAAAAAGATCGGCTGAACGATCCGATCCAAAAAAGATCTTGTTCAAATTGTGACATCCTTCACGTTCCACAACTTATGCCCTGTCCCACCTTGCAGGTTCTTGGAATTCTGTTATCTTTAACCTTCTGAGAATCCACGTCCTTTCCTGCATTTGTATCATTCTCCCTTCCTACCTCCATAACATGGTCCGCATTCTGCAACTGTTTCTTCCTCTGCAATGTTCTCCAGAAGGGCACTGGAGAGTGTTTGGGGTTACAGAGATAGGGAGGGATATCAGAATGGAAGCATTTTGCAGGTATTAGGAATATTGAAGTGGCAAAAGAGACTTCAGTAATTTTGAGGGTTGCTGCTAATAAAGGAGGAAGGAGGAAGGTAGGGACCTGAGGAGGTTACGCAGTTCGTGAGTGTTTTAGGGACTGGTGGAATTTACCAAATAGGGAGGGTTTAAGATTGAAGGATTCTGCAGGAAACCTTTACAGTTTTATAGGCAGGATTCTTGGCAGTGTGGAGGAACAAGGGGATCTCGGGGTCCACGTCCATCGATCACTCAAGTTAATAGGGTTGACTTTCCTTAACAAGGGGATTGTGTTTACGAGCTGCGAGGTTATGCCACAGCTCTATAGAGCACTGGTTAGACCACGTTTGGAATATTGTGTTCAGTTCTGTTTGCCAAATTGTGAGGAAAATATGAACACTGTCGAGAGGGTGCAGATGACTTTTGCCAGGATGCTGCCTGGACTGGAGGGCATATCTTATGAAGGAACTGTTGATGAAGCAGTAGCTTCATTGGAGCAAAGAAGGAAGAGTAGTAATTTGATAGGGGTAATGAGAGGCATAAAGAGAGTAGATAGCCAGAGACCTCTTCCCATGGCAGAAATGGCTGTCGCAAGGGGACATAATTTTAAGGTAATTGAAAGTTTAGCTTAGATGACAGACGTAGCTGCTTTATACAGAAGAGTGGTGGGTGTGTGGAATGCACTGACAATGGTAGTAGAGTCAAATACATTGGGGGCATTTAATCAATTCTTCGATCGGCACACGCATGACAATGAAATTATTGGTCTGTAGGTTAGTTTACTCTTACAGTAGGATTATAGGTCAGCACAATATCGAGGGCTGGAAGGCCGGTTCTGTGCTGTACTGTTCTATGTTTGAAAGAGGGAGAGTCACAATGACAGGAAATCGTTTCGGAAAGCTGGAGACAATTGATTCTGAATGAAGAGACACAACTAGGAAGGCTTGCTCGGATTGTAGGAGGTAACAGAGACAGCAAGGGGCTGATCTGGAGCAGATGACCCATACTGGGAGAGTTGTGGGGACTGGAGGTGGTTTCACAGGAATGGAGGACCAAAGAGCCACTGGAAGTTACAGAAATGTGGCGAGCTGTAGGATGACAGGTATTCATGGAAATGGGGAGATTGGGAGGGATGAATCATTTTTCAGGGATAAAGGTTTTGGTAGGACAGAGCAGGTTTACACAGACAGGGACCGTTTGGGGAATGAAGTCGATTAGAGAGATAATGTGATTTGTATAGACTAGAAGAACAAACAAACATGTGGAGGGTTGTTTGGTCTGACCATGCTTAATGATATAGGAAAGCTTACATTCTGCTGGTTATTTAGATGTAGAGGGTGTGGCGTCGAACAGTTTTTTTTTCCCAGGAGATAAGTACAGCAATTTTGGTTGGACACAGTTTCACAGATAAGGGAGATTAGTAACCTCCTCCAGTTTGGTCAAAGTGGGTAGGTTTGCAGGGGAGGGTGACGTTTACACAGATAGGTGTGTAAGAGCTGGGAAAGGTTATGGAGATGGGTATATAGATGGAGAAACTGGAAGAGATTACGTTAACTGCGGGGTGCTAGTGACGGGAGGGTATTACACAGATAGTGAGTATTTTCGGAACTGGATAAAGAGAGTCACAGGCATTTCAGTGAGTTCGACAGATCACGAGTGTTACAGAGACCAGAGTGGATTGTAGGGTCTCCACATATTGATCGTCCCTTTATGAATGGAAGAGGTTACATAGGTATGGATAGCTTAAAGCTTTCTTTTTACCTGAACAGAGCCTCAATGTCCTCCATCAGCCAGGAATTCCTCAACCTGCCAGCTTTTCCCTTCACCCTAACAGGGAAGTATTGGCCCTAGATTCCTGATTTTACACCTTTAAAATACTTCTATTTGCCAGTAGTTCCATTTCTTTCAAAATGATTCAGTCATTCGATGGCAGTTTATAATGCAGAGTTGCTGGTATTGGACTGGAGTAGGCAAAGTTAAAAATTAAAGGACAACAGGTTACAGTCCAACAGATTTATTTGGAGGCACTAGCTTTTGGGGCGCGTTTCTTCATCAGGTAGATGTGGTGCACAGCAGAACCGTAAAGGCAACATGTCCAGCGAATACTGATCATTCGATATCATGAGTTTGATGAATAAATTAGAGTGCAGTAAAAAACAGGTGAAGCCCTTCACAAGTACAGAGAGTGCAAGGGGACTGTGGAAACTGAGGGGCAAACAATGGCCATGAAATACATTTTGCAGACACGATTGCAGACATGCCACAAGGTATTTTATCAGTATACTTAAAGGAGGAGGATACCTAGATGAAGAGTGGGACCTGTTAGAAACAAAAGGGACAATCTGCATGGAGCCAGGGGAAGAAGGTGAGCTCCTCAATGAATACTTCCCATCTGTATTCACACAGGAGAAAGACATTGTAGTCGGGATTTCAGTCGAGATGGTGAGGTTCTAGAACATGTAATTATAAATAAGGAGGTGGTATTAAATGTTTCCACAGGCATAAAGTTGGAAATATCCCCAGTGCCCAATGAAATGTATCCAGAATGCTATGGGAGGAAAGGGAGGAATTTTCTGGTGCAAAGGTGGGTATATTTAATACTTTGCTGGCCCCAGGTGAAGTGCCAAATTGCTGGATGACAGCTAATGTGGTTGTTTTGTTCAGGAAAGGCAGCAGGGATAGGCCAGGTAATTACGCAGCAGATAGTCTGACCGCAGTGGGAGGGAAATTAGTGTAATCAATTCTGCGGTGCAGGATGAACCAATATTTGGAAAGGTAGGGGTCGGTTAGAGATAGTCAGCATGAATTTGACAGAGGAAGGCCCTGTCTGATAAATTCAGCTCAGACTTCTTTTAAATTACAATTGAAAATATTGACGAGGACAGTACAGATGATAAGAATTACACCGAGTCTAGTAAGGCCTTTGACAATGTCCCACTTGGAAGGCTAGTCCAAAAGGGAAGATCCGATGGGATCCAAGTCAAGTTGGTAAATTGGATCCAAAATTGGTGGACGGATGTTTATGTGTTGAAATGCTTTCACCAATTGCTGTTCATCTGGGATCTATTCAGGAACCATTGCTGTTTATTATATGCATTAATAAATTGGATGCTAACCACAAGGTTTGCAGATGACATGAAAGGTGAGGGTGTTGTCCACAGTGAGGCGGATGGTGTCAGGCTACAGCCTGATTGTTGAGGCTGGGACAGAACTTCAAGAGAGTAATTTCAATAGACAAGGCAGGCAAGAACACAGCAGAAAACGAGGAAAACTCATCAATTAAACTGCATTTACTTAGATGTAAAATGCCTGCAATTCAGACAGATGAAGTCACCACATTGATGGGAACATGGGACTGGAATATCAAAGGAATTACAGAACTACAGCTGAGGTAGGGCTAGCCAAGCAGCTCAATGTTCCGGAATAGATCTACTACCGGAAGGAAAAAAAGAGAAGACAAGAGAGATGGTGGAGTGGAGTTTTTGATCAGTGAAAACATCACTGCAGCACCTCGAAGGGATATTCCTGTGGATCACCCAGTGAAGCCATATTAATGAAACGGAGAAATAAGCATGAGTCATCACTTTGCTGACTGTACTACAGGCCCGCAACAGTCAGCGGGAAATTGAGCAGCAAATATGTCTGGAGATCTCAGGTATGTGTAAGAATGATAGGATTGTAATGGTCGGGGATTGTAACTTTCCAACCTCCACTGGCACTGCCAGAGTGTTCAGAGCTTGGATGGGTAGGATTTGTTCAGCGTATTCAAGTAACAAGGTAGGGAAAGGGTCTGAGGTGTTAGTGGGGAAAAACTTTGGCAAAGTGACGACAATTCTATTCGTTTGAAAATAGATATGGAAAGGGACTGGTGTGGTCCACAAGTGAAAGATCAAAATTTGCCTTGCTTCAATCCAAAAGGTATTAGACAAGACATTCAAACGTTGATTCATGGAGGCTACTAGCAGGTAGAGGACGTCTGGCAAGTGGGATGCTTTCAAAAGAGAGATGAAATGAGAGTTCAGGGCCAGCATATTCCTGTTCGTGAGAGGGACAATGCTGACACAAGTAGGAAACACTGAATGAATAGTGATATCGAGGCTCTGGCCAAGAATAAAAGGGCAAATGTCATATATCGCCAGCTGGATAAAGTGAATCCCTTGAAGAACTTTGCTGGTGTAGTAATACACGGAAATCAGGAGTGCCCAAAGGGGACCTGAGAGAGCTTTGGCAGATAAGGCTAAGGAAAATCCAAAGGGATTCTGCATGAAGATGAACAAAAGAAGATGAACATGGCACCGAATGTGACCCCTTAAAGACCAATGGGGCCATCCATATGTGGAACAATTGTTAATGGGATAAGATCCTAAAAGAAAATTTCACGTCAGAACTTGCTGTGGTGAAAGACTGGGGATCGTGGATATAAACAGTGATGTATTCAAAGCAGTTAACATTGGAGGACAGGAGGTGCTGGATGTTTTAAAACGCATAAAAATAGACAAACCCCTGGGAACTTATCAAGTGTGTTCAAGGACATTCTGGGAAGCTAGGGAATCACTTACTGCCACGGGTGGTGAGCTGGAAGCCTGGAGGATGACTAATGTTGTGCCAGTATTTAAGAAAGGCTGTGAGGGAAAGCGACGTACAGAAACACCAATTAGCTTGATGTCAGTGGTGTGAATGCTGTTGGAAGCGATTCTGAGGTACAGGAGTTGAATGCATTTGGAAAGGTAACGATTGATCAGGGAGAGTCAGCACAACTTTGTGCATAAAATTATTGTCTGTCTGACTTGACTGATTTTGTGGAGCATATGACCAAAAAGACTGATGATGACAGAGCAGTTAACGTTGCCTATACTGACTACAGCAAGCCCTTTGACAGGGTGTTGTTGGGTACATTGGTTAGTATGGTTAGATCACATGGGATCAGGGAGAGCGAGCGAAGTGGGTACAAAATTGGCTTGAGAACAGGAGACAGAGGATGGTGAGAGCAGGTTGTGGAGGCCTGTGACCAGCGGTGTGCCGTAAGGAGCAGTGCTATGTCCTCTGTTTTGCACCATTTAAACAAACAATTCATTGTTAATCATATTGTGGATAACAGAATTAGTGTTATAGTGAGCAGTGAATGCAGTTATCGAGAGGGATCAGTGGGATAAGCAATGAATGATGGAGTTGAATTCAGTTGTTGGATTTTGTTAAGACAAACCAGGGTGGACTAACACAGTTAATGGTTGTGCCCTGAGCAGTGTTGTTGAACAGAGACAGAACAAGGGGTGCAGTTATATTGTTCCTTGGAAGTGGCATCACAAGTGGACAGGATGGTGAAAGAGGCATTTGGTACACCTGCCCTCAGACATTTGAGTACATGAGTTTGCAAATCATGCAACAGCTGTACAAGATATTGCTGGGTCTCAATTCGGAGTACTGTGTAGACTTCTTATCATCCTGCTTTCGGAAGCTTTTTTTCTGAAACTGTAAATGAAGCAAATATTGACAAAGATGTTACTGATACAGGAGGGTTTGACTAACAAGGAGCGGCTGGAAAAACTGGAAAGCAAAACGGGGGGATGAGACAGCTTTGGCAGATAAGGTTAAGGAAAATCCAAAGAGATTCTACGGCATACATGTACAAACAAGTAGCTAGAGAGACAACAGGCCCCTCAACGATCAATGACGCCATACATGTGTGCAACCACAGGAGATGGGCGAAAGCCTAAATGAATATTTTATGTCAGAACGTCCCTGTGGACCAAGACTTGGAAACAAAGGGAAAAGAGCAGCGATGTCTTAAAAAGGGTCCCCATTATGGAAGAGGTGGTGTTGGAGGTTTTACAACACAAAAGTAGAGAAAGTCCAAGGTGTTGAACAAGTGTATCCCAGAACATTGTGGCAAAGTCGTGGCGGGGACCCGAGCAGAGATATTTATATGGTTGTCCTTCATATTTGCATTGGGCATCGATAGCCGAGGGTTGTCCTTATAAAGGTTTATAATACAATGAGGGGAATGCGGAAGGTGAACAACCAAAGACTTTACCCCAGTTTGGGGAGACCATAGCTGGTGGGTATGAATATGAGGTGAGCGAGGAGATTCATAAAAGGGATTGGAGGAGAACATTTTCCACAGAGAATGGTGCACGTACTGAATGAGCTGCCAGGACAAGTGGAAGAGAAAACTACTGTGCCAACAGGTAAAAGACATTAGGGCAGACACATGGAGAGGAGAAGGTTTAAGGGATATGGGCCAGATGCAGCCAAATGCGACTCGTTCAGTTGAGGAACAGTGGTTGACACGGACAAGTTGGATGCGTTGATTCTGTGCTGCGTGACTCTGTCATTATTTATTGGAGGAGAGTAGACAGTGAAGAAAGTTAAAGCAATAGAGATGGTAGTCTAGTTTGCGGTACGTTTCGTGGGTCGGCACGGTGGCCTAACAATGCTGGGGACCGGGAATTGATACCAGCCTCGGGTGACTGCCTCTGTCGAGTTTGCACTTTCTCCCTGGGTCTGTGTGGCATTGATCCGGTTTCCTCCCACAGCCCAAAGATGTGCAAGTTCGGTGAATTGGCTGTGAATTGGTAAGTTGCCCAAGATATGTAAGTGAGGTGCATTCGTCAGGGGTAAATATAAGTTCGGTGAAATGTGTCTTGGTGGGTTAGTCTTCCGTGTGTCATATGGAGTTGTTGGGTTGAAGGGCCGGTTTTCACACTGTAAAGATTTTGTCTAAAAAGATGTGGAGGCCCTACAGGGAATACAGGAGATTACAGGGACAGGAACTGTTAGATGAAATTAAAAGAAAATGAAGACACTGGTCTGCAAGACATGCCATAGACACAGTGTTGAAGAGGGAACACACCACAGAAAGATCCCAGGCAGCATTCCCACCATCTCATGGGATGCCTGCTTTCCCCTCTGTTGTCCTGATGTTCACGAAGACAGAATAGGCTTGTACTGATAAGTGTGGCACTCCCGATGGTGTCCCAGTGCCACAATAACTTACAGTAGTGGTGGTGATTTAGCCTCGGGTGGGTTTGTACTGTGCTTCCCCTCCAGCACTGTATCTAAGTCATACCTTGTTAGCCGATGTTTGGAGCCCTCTCATTGCTCTCTGCTCTGTTCAGCGTGAGCGATCTTAACTCGCTCCAGGATTTATTAAAGGCTCCAGACCTCCCTGCACTTTGTCTCCCTGGCTGACCAACCATCTTCAATATGGCGATGGACAAGACAACCAGCAGTTGGGAAGTTTATTGAGTCACACACTTCCTGAGTACCTACAGGAGACAGATAAATATACAGAATGCCAAATTAAACTGATGCAATGAGGGTTGCACATGGATAATGGTGCTGTGTCCGACAGAGTTCTGGAAAATCCCAGTCTCCATTGCTATCCTGTGCTGCCTCGTCTCTCTGGAGTGGAGAATCCTGTTGGCTCAGGATCTGGAGTAGCTGAAAGAGCGAGAGGCGCTGGCAGAAGCGGCAAAAAGACCCTCACAGTGAGGGATACCACATGGAGAGATACTGAGTTATAGTACCAAAGTTCAGCATGATTTCACAATCAAGCAATTTGGTATGAAGAACGGGTTTTGCTTTTTGGTGTACTGGTATCAGCACTCGGGGATGAGCAATCAATGTGCAGGCGAAGTGATGATCCAGTGGTGTGATCGCCAGAGCATGGTTCCAAAACCTCAGCTAATGTTGCATTTTGAATCCAGTTCACTAGCTCCACCTGAATACCATATCCTTTAATGTTGATCAGAACTCATTATCCAGTTTACCATTCGGAACGTAGAACACAGAACAGTACAGCACAAGACTCTTCAGCCCCTCACGTCATGCAAACCTTTGATCCGACTGTACGATCAAACTAACCTATATTTCCTTCATTTGACTATCATCCATGTGCCTATCCAAGAGGCGTAAAGAACCTACCACTGAAATCTCCCTTAACCATCGTCCAATCATCTTAAAATTGTGCCCCCTCATAATAGCCATTTATGCCATGGGGAAAAAAAGTTTATCACTATTAACTCTATCTATGCCTCACATCGTCTTGTTCACCTCAACCAAGTCGCTCCTCACACTCCTTCTCTCCAATCAGAAAAGCCTTAGCACCCTCAACCTTTCTTCATCAGTCACGCTCTCTAGTACAGGCAGCAGTCTCTAAATCTCCGCTGTACCCCATCTAAAGCTTCCACTTCAGTCCTGTAATGAGAGGACCAGAACTGAACACTGTATCTAAGTGTGGTCTAACCAGAACTCGATAGAGTTGCAGCATGGCCTCAGGGCTTTAAAACTCAATTTCCCAGCTAATGAAAGCCAGAACAACACAGTCCTTCCCAACAACCATGTCAGTTTGGGTCGCAACTTTGAGGGATCTATGGATATGGACCCCAAGGTCCCTCTGTTAAGCCACACTACACTGTATTCTGAATTGAAATTCGACATTTCGAAATGAATCGTTTCACACTTTTTCAATTTGAACTCCATCTGCCACTTCTCAGCCCAGTTCCGCATTCTGTCAATATCCCGTTGCAACCTGCAACGGATCTCCACACTGTCCACCACTCCACCAACCTTCGTTTCATTTGCAAACTTACTAACTCACTCTTCCACACCCATATCCAAGTCATTTCTAAATATCGCAAAGAGCAGAGATCCTGGACCAGGTCTCACTGGTCTATAATTTCCTGGCTTTTTCCTGCAGCCCTGAAGTGATGGAACAGCATTAGCCACCCTCCAGTCCTCCGGCACCTCACTGTGTCTGTTGATAACAAATATTTCTGTTAGGGATACTGCAATCTCTTCCCTAGCTTCCCACAATATTCGAGTATAGACCTTATGAGATACGGAGGATTGATCTACGTTTATTTGTTTTAAGATTCCAGCGCTTTCTCTTTTCAGTCGAGAGTTCTTTCCAAGACACCACTCTCTATTTCCCCAAGTTCCCGAGCTTCCATGTCTTTCTCCACAGTAAATTCTGATAATAACTTTTCTTGTTTAATATCGCACCAACCTGCTCTGCTTCCATGCATAGAGGAAATTACTGATAATGAAGGAGTCCTATTCTCGACCAATTTACTCTTTACGCATTATTGAAACATGAGTAAAGGCTTCTGAAAATTCATATAAAACATATGTCCCATACCACCATACCCCTCTTCAGCCTTATCAATTCTGCCATTTATATTCACACCAACAAACAAAGTCCAATAGGCTTAATAACAAATTCTCGTTTATAAAAAAAAGTCTTCCTAAGTTTCTAGTTATTGTTTATTGACATGTCCTTTCTAACACATTTCAGCTCCCGACTTACTCTCAGGCTGACACTATTTGATTTCAGACTTGCAGAAGAAAGTGTCATTTATCAATCTGAAAAAGGTAGCTTTCAGAGCCAGCAGGTAATTACAAAGGGAATGGAGTTCAAGCAGAAGGATCTCTTTCCACAACTGTACATGGTACGAGTCAGACCTCAAACAGAATGTTGTAAACTCTATGAGTACCATAAGGAAAGATATTGTCGCATTGGAAATAGGCCAGAGAAGGTTCATTCGGCTGATCCTGGGAATGGAGGGATTCTTTAAATGAGAAGAGGTGGTGTAGATTGAGGTTGAACGCATTGAATTTTAGACAAAATGAGAGAGAAATTGAATGAAGCATCCACGATTCAGGGTAGATGAAGGAAAGTTAGAAAACCGAACAGTGCAGCACAGCAATCGACCCTTCGGCTCACTATGACTGTACCGACCATGACCATGACTCAGCTGATACCATCTGCCTGGACATGATCCATATACTTCTATTCTCTGCCTGCACATGTTTCTGTCCAAATGTCACTTCAAAACGTTAATCATATTTCTGGTTCTCTGACCTCTCTCAGTAAATTTCACTGTCTCTGCTTAAAAAAATTGCCTCACGTATCTCGTTTAAAATGTCTTTTTCTCACCTTAAAGCGATGCGCTCTAGTATTAGAAGCGTACACATTGGAAAACAGATTCTGACTATCAACGTTATCTGTCCATGTCCTAATGTTGTATCCCTGTACCTGGTCGCCTCTCATCCTCTGATACTCTCGCAAAGCAATCCAACGTTGTTGAATTTCCTCTTACACCGAACATACACTTGAGAAAAAAACTGAACATACGTACAATGCTGATCAACCCCTTTATCATCTTCTCCACCACTCCAAATCCTTCCTATTGTGTGGAGATGAGAACTGCACACAGTACCCCAAATGTGCCCAAACAAACATTTTATACAATTATAACATAAAGAGCAAACCACTTTACCCAACGTTGTGACCGTCGAAGGGGAGTGTTCCATTTGCTTTCTTTCCCATCTGGAACACTTCTGTTGCCATTTTCAGGGAATTACTGACTTGCACCAAGATAATTCTGTACATAAATGTCCTTCAGTATCCTATGTTTTCTTGAATTTGCCATCCTAAACTCCATAATCTGACACATGTCCAGGTTAAACTCAATTCGTCATTTCTCTGCACATCTTTCCAACTAATCTGTAACCTCCTGCAACCTAGATATTCTTGCACACTCACCCAAACTCCACCAATTTTCATGTCATCTGCAATAATTACCTTTGTCCCTGCTTTTTATTTCACGTTTGGGAGAATCTGTAACCAGAGGACATGAAATCCCAGCAAGAGCTCACCAATTTTTGTGTACAAGATGATTAGGGGTTTAGATAGGGTCGACAGTGGGAATCTTTTTCCACGTATGGAGTCAGCTATTACAAGGGGGCATAGCTTTAAATTAAGGGGGTAGGTATAGGACAGATGTTAGGGGTAGGTTCTTTACTCAGCGAGTCGTGAGTTCATGGAATGCCCTGCCAGGAGCAGTGGTGGACTCTCCCTCATTATGGGCATTTAAGCGGGCATTGGATAGGCATATAAGACCATAAGACCAGAAGACATAGGAGTGGAAGTAAGGCCATTCGGCCCATCGAGTCCACTCCGCCATTCAATCATGGCTGGTGCGCATTTCAGCTCCACTTACCAGCGTTCTCCCCGTAGCCCTTTATTCCTCGAGACAACAAGAATCTATCAATCTCGGCCTTGAAGACATTTAGCGTCCCGGCTTCCACTGCACTCCGTGGCAATGAATTCCACAGGCTCACCACTCTCTGGCTGAAGAAATGTCTCCGCATTTCTGTTCTGAAATGACCCCCTCTAATTCTAAGGCTGTGTCCACGGGTCCTAGTCTCCTCGTCTAACGGAAACAATTTCCTAGCATCCACCTTTTCCAAGCCATGTATTATTTTGTACGTCTCTATTAAGTCTCCCCTTAATCTTCTAAACTCCAACGAATACAATCCCAGTATCCTCAGCCGTTCCTCATATGTTAGACCTGTCATTCCAGGGATCATCCGTGTGAATCTCCGCTGGACACGTTCCAGTGCCAGTATGTCCTTCCTGAGGTGTGGGGACCAGAACTGGACACAGTACTCCAAATGGGGCCTAACCAGAGCTTTATAAAGTCTACGTAGTACATCTCTGCTTTTATATTCCAACCCTCTTGAGATAAGAGACAACATTGCATTCGCTTTCTTAATCACGGACTCAACCTGCATGTTTACCTTTAGAGAATCCTCGACTAGCACTCTCAGATCCCTTTGTGGTTTGGCTTTATTAATTTTCTCACCATTTAGAAAGTAGTCTATGCTTTTATTCTTTTTGCCAAAGTGCAAGACCTCGCACTTGCTCACGTTAAATTCCATCAGCCATTTCCTGGACCACTCTCCCAACCTGTCTAGATCCTTCTGTAGCCTCCCCACTTCCTCAGTACTACCTGCCTGTCCACCTAACTTCGTATCATCGGCAAACTTCGCTAGAATGCCCCCGGTTCCCTCATCCAAATCATTAATATATAATGCGAACAGCTGTGGCCCCAGCACCGAACCCTGCGGGACACCGCTCGTCACCGGCTGCCATTCTGAAAAAGAACCTTTTATCCCAACTCTCTGCCTTCTGTTAGACAGCCAATCCTCAATCCATCTCAGCAGCTCACCTCGAACACCATGGGCCCTCACCTTGCTCAGCAGCCTCCCGTGTGGCACCTTATCAAAGGCCTTTTGAAAGTCTAGATAGACCACATCCACTGGGTTTCCCTGGTCTAACCTTCTTGTTACCTCTTCAAAAAATTCCAACAGGTTTGTCAGGCATGACCTCGCTTTACTAAATCCATGTTGACTTGTTCTAATCAGACTCTGCTCTTCCAAGAATTTAGAAACCTCATCCTTAATGATGGATTATAGAATTTTACCAACAACCGAGGTTAAGCTGATTGGCCTATAATTTTCCATCTTTTGCCTTGATCCTTTCTTGAACAAGGGGGTTACAACAGCCATCTTCCAATCATCCGGGACCTTTCCTGACTCCAGTGACTCTTGAAAGATCTCAACCAATGCCTCTGCTATTTCCTCAGCCACCTCTCTCAGAACTCTAGGGTGTATCCCATCGGGGCCAGGAGATTTATCAATTTTAAGAATTTTTAACTTTTCTAGCACTATCTCTTTCGTAATGGCAACCATACTCAACTCAGCCCCGTGACACCCTTTAATTTTTGGGATATTACTCATGTCTTCCACTGTGAAAACTGACGCAAAGTACTTGTTAAGTTCTCCTGCTATTTCCTTATCTCCCATCACTAGGCTTCCTGCATCAGTTTGAAGTGGCCCAATGTCTACTTTTGCCTGTTGTTTGTTTCTTATGTACTGAAAGAAACTTTTACTATTATTTCTAATATTACTGGCTAGCCTGCCTTCATATTTGATCCTCTCATTTCTTATTACACTCTTTGTTATCCTCTGTTTGCTTTTGTATCCTTCCCAATCTTCTGATTTCCCACTGTTCTTAGCCACTTTATAGGATCTCTCTTTTTCTTTAATACATTTCCTGACTTCCTTTGTCAGCCAAGGTTGTCTAATCCCTCCCCGGTTAATCTTTCTTTTCTTGGGAATGAACCTCTGTACAGTGTCCTCAATTATACCTACAAACTCCTGCCATTTTTGCTCTACTGTCTTCCCGGTTAGCCTCTGCTTCCAGTCTATTTTAGTCAGTTCCTCTCTCATGCCCTCATAATTACCTTTATTCAACTGTAACACCATTACATCCGATTTTGCCTTCTGCCTTTCAAACTCCAGACTGAACTCTACCATATTATGGTCGCTACTTCCTAACGATTCCTTTACTTTAAGATCTTTTATAGAGTCTGGTTCATTGCAAAGCACGAGGTCCAGAATAGCCTGCTCTCTTGTGGGCTCCATGACAAGCTGTTCCAAAAAGCCATCCTGTAAGCATTCCATGAATTCCCTTTCTTTAGATCCACTAGCAACATTATTTACCCAGTCCATTTGCATATTGAAGTCTCCCATGATCAATGTAACCTTGCCTTTCTGACATGCCTTCTCTATTTCCCGGTACATGTTGCGTCCCTGGTCCTGACCACTGTTAGGAGGTCTATACACAACTCCAATTATGTTTTTTTTGCCTTTGTGGTTCCTCAATTCCACCCACACAGACTCCACATCATCCGACGCTATGTCATTCAATACCATAGATTTAATTTTGTTCTTAACTAACAAGGCAACCCCACCCCCTCTGCCCACCTCTCTGTCTTTTCGATAAGTTGAAAAACCATGGAGGTTTAACTGCCAGTCCTGACCCCCCTGTAACCAAGTCTCTGTGATGCCTACTACATCGTAATCATTCACTATTATCTGTGCCATTAGTTCATCGGCTTTGTTATGAATGCTACGAGCATTCAGGTAAAGTGCCTTAATGCTAACTTCCTTATCATTAGAGATGTTGGAAGTCATATGTCCTAAGTTATCCTTGCTTTTTACTGTATTCTCAGTCTGCCTCAATTTTAAATCCGCCTGGAAACATGCTATCCTGCTGCTTATCTTGCCATTTACCTCCATACTCCCTGTCGCTTTCACTTTCCCTTCCCCCAACTCAGAAGTTTAAAGTCCTACTGACCATCCTATTTATCCTCTTCGCTAGAACATTGGTACCTGATCGGTTCAGGTGGAGACTGTCCCAACGGTACAGATCCCCCCCTGTTCCAAAACTGATGCCAATGCCCCATGAAGTGGAATCCCTCTTTCCCACACCAATCCCTTAGCCACGTGTTTACTTGCCTAATTTTCTTGTCCCTATGCCAATTGGCACGTGGATCGGGCAGTAATCCGGAGATTATGACCCTTGAGGACCTGTGCTTCAATTTCCTGCCTAGTGCTTCGTAATGCCCAAACAGATCCTCCACCCTAGTCTTGCCTATGTTGTTGGTACCAACGTGGACCACAACAACTGGATCCTCCCCCTCCCGCTCCAATATCCTTTCAAGCCGGTCGGAGATGTCTCGCACCCTGGCACCGGGCAGGCAACACACCATGCGAGACTCCCGATCCGGCTTGCAAAGGATACTATCTGTCCCCCTAATTATAGAATCCCCTATAACCACTACTTGTCTATTAGCTCCCCCCTCTTGAATGACCTTCTGCACCATGGTGCCTTGGTCAGTTGGCTCTTCCTGTCCAGAGCCTTTTCCTCATTCGAACAGGGAGCAAGAATCTCATACCTGTTGGACAAGGTCAAGGGCTGAGGTTCCTCCACTCGTGAACTCCGGTTCCCCCTACCTGCCTCACTTACAGTCACACTCATTTGTGCCTGATCACTAGCTGAATGTGACTTACTTAATCTCCCAGGCGTGACTGCCTCCTGAAACAAAGCATCCAGGTAACTCTCCCCCTCCCGGATGTGCCGCAGTGTTTGAAGCTCAGATTCCAGATCATCAACTCTGATCCGGAGTTCTTCCAGCAACCAACACTTGCTGCAGATGTGGTCACTGCCGTTCACAATGGGATCAGCCAGCTCCCACATCATACAGCAACAGCACATCACCTGCCCAGCCATCTCTGCTTAGTTAGTTAATTACTTACTTTGTACAAGTATGAGTTAGAATACCTTCTGATACCTCTCTGCTATAGTTTTTTTTACCCTAAATAAGGACTTGATGTATACACACACAAAAAAAACGAAGTAAAATTTTAACTTGTCCCTGGTAAAGAAATAAAAATCCTTACCTTAAAAGAAAAAGCAGAGTAGTTAAGAAGGTTAGAGGCGGAGGGTGGGTGGGAGATACTACAGGTGTAGAATCTCGGGTTTAGCCGCCTTCCTGACTTATATACTCACTTTTCCTTCCCGGCTGCCCCTCTGCTTGCCGTCACTTCCTCTGCTGCTCCCGCTCTTTCTGTGGAGAGAGAGTAAAAAAAACACACCGCTTCCCGCTACAGGTAAGCAATTTTAAAACAAACTGTCTTACCTTTGCTGTAGTCTCCCGGGTTCGCTTTTACTTCGACGCTGCTCCCACTCAAATATGGAGGATAGTGGGCTAGTGTAGGTTAGGTGGGCTTGGATCGGCGCAACATCGAGGGCCGAAGGGCCTGTACTGCGCTGTATTCTTCTATGGTCTATGTTCTATGTTCTAATTTAAGATGGAGAAGAGGAGGATTGTCTTCACTCAGAGGGTAATTACCATTTAGGAATTCCTTATGGCAGACGGCTGTCAAGGCAGGGTCATTGAAAATATTTACAGCAGAGATTGTCAGATTTTAATAAATCAGGGGAACAATAGTTTTGTGGAAAAGGCAGGAAAGTAGAGTTGAGGATCATCAGATCAGCCATGATCCCATTGAAAGGCAGAGCATACACAATGGGCCAAATGGTGTAAGTCTACTCCTACGTTGTCATGGCCTGAACTCTCATGGCTTCTTGATATGAATGAGAAAACCATCTCGTATACAATCCAGGATTCTATCCATTACAGAAGTCACACTCAATAGTTATCCAGTCGGCATGGAGACTCCTGTCATGCATCGTTACAGTACTGCCCTTGCTGCAAGTACATTCAGTGTCCTGACTGTAACCATATTTACATTACCATCACTGTCTGGCGCCTATAAAAGAATCTGCCTTTTGGCAAATGTAGGGAGTCATTCCTTAGTTGGGGGAGTGGAAATGAACGGTGGGTAAAGGTTACAGTGATAGGGAGACTTACAGGGGCTCGAGGACGCTATCATTAAGCAGAGTTACATCTAGTCAAGAATGTCAGTGGACAAAGGGGTTTGGGAACTGGAGGAATTTATAGAGGTAGAGGGAGTTGGATTAAATTCTAAACATAGGGATAGGGATGGATATAGAGAGAGGCAGGCAAACTGAGTGGCACATACAGGGGTGCTTCAGGGAGAAAAGTATTGTACATACTATTGAGAAATGGAAGATTGTAGTGACTGAAGATGTTCACTGATATAAGAAAGCTTCTCGGTTCTGGAGGCTGTTTAGATAGAAAGGCAACGGAGGATGCCATGTTGCTGGTTTGGAGACAGTTCGAAAAATGGGAGCGTTGCACAAATTGAAAGAGCTTCCTATTGTGAGGAGATTGGGGGGTGAATTTGAAATCGATTAGTTTCTAAGAATTGGAGAAGACAAAGGTGATTACAGATGGATTTAGAGACTACATGAGCTGGCATTGAATGTGAGTCTTATAGGAACTGGAGAGTCACAAAGATTGGGGTTGGTGCTAAGATCGGGAAATTGGTAGGTATTTCCAGGGAATACCCAACAAAGGAAGATTAAAGGGGCTCCATAGAAGCTTAATGGGACTGGATGACCGAAGGAAGGCACGGACAGTCGTGGTGACTGCAGATGTTAACGGATTATAGAGAGAGATCTGCAGATTAGACAGAGTATGAGCTTCAGATTCTGACCAACATTATGGGAGCTGGAGTAGCCTTGGAACATGAGATGTTTGCTGATATAGAATGTGCTGAAGGGACTGGAAGAGGTGAGTGATGTAGGGAGGGTTGTGCAGGCAGTTGGTAGTTCGAGATAGGGAGGTCTGCAGACACTGCAGGGGATCATAGGGATAGGGAGATTTCTAAGAGCAGGGGAAAGTAACAGAAACATAGAAAGTGCAGTGCCCGAAGAGGTTTAACAAACAGGTTTCAAGACTCAGGACAATGTTGCAAAAATAAGGACAGTTGTAGGGATTGGATGAGCATACAAGATAGGTAGGGCTTTCGACCCTGTAGGATATTACGTTACAGAGATGGGGAAAGCTTCACAATGAAAGGGAGTTAGAAAGATCAGGAAGATTTGAAGTCATTGGAGCAGCTTTGACTGTCTAGTTCCTACAGAGATAGGGAGAGTTCTGGAGTCTGGATCAGGTAACATACGTAGGGAGAGTTTTAAGAATAAGAAGGGCTTTTCAAAGAGACTGAGGTATGTCGGGATGGACCGTGTTGAGAGTCAGTGCGAATTATGGCAACTCATGATAGTAATGGAAAAAATACTATATTCATATGGGGATGACGTTAAAGGTATAAACATTCGTAGTGACTGAAGGTGATTACATGCACAGGGAGGGTAGAAGGGACCAGCAGAGTTTTCAGAGATTGAGACTGTTTCAGAGAGGAAGAGCTTATCGTCATCATTAGGATTGTAGAAACTAATTTCCGTCATATGGACGGTAGAACTGGATGGGATACAGAGGCATGGAGCATATTAACAGGTGGAGGGAATTACTAAGGCCAGGGGTTCCTTGGAAGATTACACGGATATAGAGATTCTCATGTAGGAGCCTGACACAATTGCAAAGACAGGGAGGTATTTCACATCTGGAAGGGATTACACAGGTCGGGACAGCTCAATGGTCTGAAGAAATTTTCACAGATACGGCAAGGTTGTAGGAACCGGAGAAGTTTACCCAGATAGGGACGGATGTAGAGGTTAAAGCCAAATACATTGACATGGAGGGTGGTATTGGTTGGTGAAACATACAGGGAGAGTCTGGCTTGTCGGGGTTTACAGGAATGACGTAATTTATTATCTACTGAAGAATTTTCGGGATGAGGGTGTTCGTGATTGGAGAACCTGACAGAGACAGAGAGCATTGTGTGGACTATAGGAGATTCCAAACATAGGAAGGATTATCGGAACTGTAGGATAATACAGAGATCACTAATAGAGCATGAGTCAGGATCGATGCCTGGGACCTCCTGCGCTGTCTCAGTGAGGATCAGTACAGCAGAGGTGAGCACAGGACCCTGACAAGATAGTGGGAATGAAACTAGAATGTAACTGTTCCTTGCCCAGTAGCGTCTCAACATCTTATCTACCTGGTACGAATATTGAAGTCGACTAAATCCTCCCTATGCTGTTTACTGAGATGTTTCTTTCGTGGGTTGCAGGATTTACTGAAGGTTAGAGATTTCCATCTCCATCACTCTCTGGGTGACCAACTGTCTCTGATGAGGTTATGGACGATACAGGAGTTAGGAACATCCTGATTACCTGCAGGAGACGGAGAAATAGAATGGGAAAATGGACTGATGCAGTGAGGATGACTCATGTACAGTAGCACTGAGTCCAACAGAGATCTGGAAAATCCCAGTCTCCATCCCTGTCCTGTGTTGCTTCGTCTCTCTGGATTAGAGATTTCTGTTGGCTCAGGATGTGGAGTAGCTACAAGAGCGAGAGGCGCAGACAGAGGCAACAAATAGACCTAAGTATTGATGAATACCTCATGGAGAGATATTGAGTGATATAGCCATAGTTCAGGAATTTAACAGGCCAATTAATTGAGACAAATAAGATGTTCAGAGGTTCAGATCATTTGTACTTTGAGACCTTTTTCCCTTGGATAGCGATGCCGAGCCGGAGGGGTAATAGATATAGAACAAATGGCAGAGGTAGTTTCTTTACTCAGGGTTGTAGAGGCGTAGAATCGATTGCCTGCAACAGTAGTGGACTCGCCAAATTTATGGGCATTTAAATGGTCATTGGATAAGCATATGGACGAGAATTGAATAGTGTTGATTAGATGGGCTTCAGGTTGTTTCCATAGGTTGGAGCAACATTGATGGCAGAAGGGCCTGAATTGCGCTGTCATATTCTATGTTCTAGACGGCATAAATATGAGGTGGGAGAGGAAAGACTTAAAAGGGATTGTAGGAGAACATTTTTCACATAGTGTATAGTGCATGTATGGAATGAACATCCAGGGGATGTGGTAGAGAAAAGCATAATAACAACGTGAATGAAATTTGGGCAGATACATGGAGTGGAGAAGGTTTGAAGGGATATGGAATCAAATTCAGGTGAATGTGAGTTGTTCAGGGAGTCTGGTCAGCATGGTCTAGTTGGATCGAAGGAACCGTTTCTGTGCTTCAGCGAGAGAGAGAGATAGTGAGAGAGAGAGATGGAGATTTGCTTCATGCGACATTGGTATAACTGGTCAAGAATGAGCAACCTGTGAGCATGCGAGGTGATAGCCTCGTGGTATCATTGCGAGACCATATTTCCAAAACCTCAGCTAATGCTCAGGGGAGACAGGTTTGAAATGGTGGAATTTGAAATCAATAACTTGGAAAAATGCATTCAACAATCCATAAGTAAGTACGAAACCATTGCAGATGTACAAAAAAGTCATTTGTACATCAATACAACACTTGTCCTTTAGAGAAAGACATTTGCCATTCTCATGTGGTCTGCATGACATGTCAACAGCAAAGTGTTTGCCTTTTAATTGCCCTCTGAGATGGCAGAGCAAGCCATTCATTCAAGTGCAGCTAGGACTGGGCAGGAAATCTGGTCAGCCAGAGACACACACAACCTACGAGTAAATAATAATAATACCGTTGGACTAGGACTAATGGAACCGTGTTAGTTACGGTGCCTTGGCCAATCGTGTCAGCAGGTTTAAGGACAGGGTTTTAAGCTGACATGGAGGATGTACGGACAGGGTTCAGGTGAAAGGTGCTTTCCAAATCCAAACACAAAAGGTAAAGCATTGGAACAGCACAAGGATAGGACTGAAGACAATCAGAAAGAAACAGGAATGGACAGAGTTTAACTAAAACTGTACATCAGGGAATCGGTTTGTGGCAGGAAATTGTGGGAAAGGTGAAATTATGTATTTTTTTTGGAATGGACAAAGTATCTCAGTAAGGTAACTGGGTTTGTGACACAGACGTACATGGAATTTAGACACCAGAGAGAAGTGATTAGAGGGCGAAAAAGAGGTGGGACATTAATATGCAACGGGACACAATCCTGTGGCATCGAAGGCAGAATAGGAAAACAGGGTTTGGGTAACGCTGACAGTAATGGGGAACAAAGGCATTACTGAAAAAGCCTTTGACCTCACATCATATAATAGAGTCAGACTGAATGTAACTTCTGCATACTACTTGCCAAGGACACAAGCAGAAGAACAGTTTTAGCCACCTAACAGCATTTCATTGCTCATCACTGCATTAAACAGGCGAAACTGTTTGGTTTCTGACTGACTGCGCAAACAGTAATGGGAATCCCTGTGCATTAACCTGAAAAAGGTAGCTTATAGGGTCAGCAGGCAATAAAGAAGGCAAATCAAATGCTGACATTTATTACAAAGGGAATGGAGTCTAGAAATAGGGAGGTCTTGCTAAAACTATTCATGGTACAAGTCAGACAACACGTAGAAAATTATGAATAGCATGAGGGCCATAAGGAAAGATATTCCTGCATCGGACGGGAGGCCAGAAAATTTTGATTCGGCTGATGTTAGAACGGGCGGATTTTAAAAAGAGAAGAGATGGATTGATCGAGCTTGACTTCATTGGAATTTCGAAGCATGAGGAAGAAATTGAATGAAACATTCAACATTCTGAACGGCTTTGCCAGAGTGGATACTGGGAAGTTAGAAAACAGACGGTACAGCATAGCGACAGGTCCTTCGGCCAACCGTGGCTGTGCTGTCAATTATGCTATTCTAAAGTAATCCCATTTGCCTGCACATGGTCCATATCCCTCTATCCCTACCTGTTCACAGCTCTGTCTAAATGCCACGTCAAAACTTTGCTCATATTTCCGCCTTTACTAACTCCTTCATATCTTTCACACTCTGTAAAACAATACTTGCTTCGAACATTTCTTTTAAACTTTCCCCAGCTCCGCTTAATCCTATGCACATTTGAATTTGATTCTCCTACACTGGAAAATATATTCTGACATCCACATTTTTCTCGTCTCTCCTAATTTTATATTTCTGTACTATTTCACGCCTCGCAAAACATTCCAAGTTTGCTCAATCTCACCTTATAGCGAACAGACTCTTAAAAGATATAACACAGGCAGAATGTTTGTAACCTGCTTTTATGCCTTTCACAAATACTCCCGGCTCTTGCTATCTTGTGGCGATGAGAGCTGCACGCAGTATTCCAATGTGGCCAAACCAAAGTTGCACACAGTTACAATATGACATGCAAACGGCCATACTCAAAGTGGTGAGTGATGGAGGCAAGCATACTGTGAACTTTCTTTTCCATCTCAGCCAGTTGCATTGCCACTTTCATGGAGCATTGGGCATGCACCAAGATCCCACTGAAATCCATATCCCTCACCTTCCTGACTTTTTTGCAGTTGACCACACAAATATTTAATCTCACACTGGTCAAGTTAAACTCCTTTTGCCATTTCTCCACCCATCTTTCCAGCTGATCTATATCCTGCTGCAACCTTTATTTTCCTCCCGCATTGTCCACAACTCCACTAATTTTCTTGTTGTATGCCGTAATTACCTTTGCCAATTCCTTTGGTTTCCCTTGTGTGAGAATCGTTAATTGGGGGGCATCAAATCCCAGGAAGGGCTCACTCATTCAATATGTAGATGAGATGGAACATATTCACTTGGCGGGGAGTGACTCTGTGAGGCTCCTGACTACAGAGGGCTGCCTGGGCTGGATTATTAAGAATATTGAGAGCAGAGATGGTCTGATTTTAATTCATCAGGGAAACAAGTGTGTCGTGGGAAAGACAGTGAAGCAGAATTTGGCGGTCATTGGATCAGCCATGATTTCACTGAATGCCGGAAACTCTCAATGTGTCAAATGCCCTAAATGCACCTCTAATTCAAATGGCCTTCACTTAATCAGACTGAAGTTCAACAAAAGATTATATTGTATTATGGTTCTCTGCTCACAAATGTTCTTGAAATTGCGATTATTTGACATTTCTCATTATCTAACATTTGATCTAGAGTCGGGAATTTTCTTGATGGCTCCTGACATGGTATTATAGAAAACTACTTGTATACAATCCAGGATTATATTCATTACAACTCTGATACTCATTAGTTATCCAGCCGGGATGGAGACTACTGTCACACGCAGTTCCTGTCCTGCCCTTCCTACAAGTACATTCAGTGTCCTAATTGTAACCATATTTACATTACCATCACTGTTTTCTGCCTATAAGGTAATTCCTGCTAACGTTTGCTGCCCCTTGCTGTTTCTCAGTTCCACCCAAATAGAATTTAAAACTTGATTTTCAGATCCATATTGCTGTCTTACCAATGCACTCACCACATCCTTTATTTACAACGTTAAAGAAACTTGCTTGTCGTTTTCCCTATCCTGATGAAATCCCGACAACCCTTCAATATTAACTTCATAGCTACGCAATTCTGCAGCCACATCCCCATAATGACATTTCGAACATATCTATTCACTTCAGTTAATGCTGTCATTTCATTTGCCTGGACACAATCCCAGGGGTATTTCAGTGATTGTGGATGTTTCTATGGATGGATAGAGGTCACAGAGTTAGGGAGGCATTCAGGGGATCGAGGAAATTATAAGGATACGCATAGTTACAAGCGGTCGACAATGTTGGTGAGGGGAATGCCTTTAGGAAAGACACAGGGGGATCTGAATGGATTGCAGGTGATAAAAAGGACAGTGAGGCTTCTCAGTGTAGGATGGGGTTAATTTACACTGATGAGGAGTATTTTATGGAACAGTGCTATTTACATAAGCTAAGAGAGTTGAATAAAATTGAGAAACTAACAGACATACGGAAAGCCACAGTGAATGAAGATATTTGCTTATATCAGATGAGGAGGTCTGGAGGTTATATCGATGGGGAGGCTGGAGAGTCTGGCTGAGCTTACAGACACACGAACAGCAATAAGGCCTGGAGACGAACAGATAGAGAGCATTGCACAAACTGGAGGAGATTCTTGCGGTAGGAAGTGTTGTAGGCCAGGGTGACGTTTACAAGATAGGAGTGTAACAGCAGGAGGGGATTATGGAGATGAGTAGCTGAATGAAGATACTGGAAGAGTTTAAATAGATAGTGAGTCTTATAGGAACTGGATCGGGACAGTAAAAAGGAATTGGACTGGATTCTACAGATTGGGGTGTTGCAGAGACATCATAGGATAACAAACTTAGGGAGGATGATAGGTACTCCACATTTTGAGAGAGTTTAATGACTGAAGTTAGTTGCACAGATAAAAAGTGATGTTGGATCTGTAGGAGCGTACAGAGATGGGGATGATTGGAGGTTTTACTATGCAAAGAGGAATATTTTTAGAGACAGTAATATGGAACACAGGTGGACAGTTGCAGAACAAAGAACATTACCACGCAGGAACAGGCCCTTCTGTCCTCCAAGCCTGTGTTTATCGAGATTCTGTATCTAAACTTACCGCCTATTTTCTAAGAATGGAGATCCCTTTGTTTTCTGCCCATACATGTATCAGTCTAGATATCATCCTTAATGAAGCTATTGTTCCCGCCAATACCACCTCCGGTGGCAAACTGTTCTAGGCAATCACCACCTTCTGCGTAAAGAACTTGCCACATATATCTGCTGTAAACGTTTCCACTCTCACTTTGAACTCGTGACCCTCGTAATTGTGTCCCCCAATCTGGGAAAAAAAAAATCTTGTTATCCACCCTGTCAACACCTTTCATGATTTTGTCAGCATCAGTCAGGTCCCCACCAACCTCTTTCTTTCTCATGAAAATAATCCTAATCAACTCAATCTCAGCTCATAGCTTGCACCCGCCATACCAGGCAACGTCCTGGTGAACCCCCTCTGCAACCTCACCAAAGCATCCACATCTTTTTGGTAATATGGCCACCATAACTTTATGCAGTATTCCAAATGTGGCGAAACCGAAGTCATACACAACTGTAACATAACTTGTACTAATTACCCCGTCCAATTAAGGAAAGCATGCCATATGAGTTCTTGACCATTCTATCGACCTGCATTGACCCATTCAGGGAACTATGGATCCGAACACCCAGATCTCTCTGCACATCATTTTTCCCAGGACTTTTCCATTTACTGTATAGTTCATTTTCCGATTGCATCTTCCAGAATGCATCAACTTGCATTTGTCCGGATTGAACTCCATTTGCAACTTCTCTGCCCAAATCGCCAATTTATCTTTGTTCGGCTCTATTCTCGGACAGTCCTCTTCGCAATCTGCTCATCCTCCAATCTTAGTGTCAACTTCAAACATGCTAATGAGTCAAAATACACCTCGGTCGAATTCATTTATGTATTTCATAACGAGTTGCACAAAGGTTGAGCGTTTGAGATGCAGGGAGTATCGTATGGAGTGGAGGAACAAACAGAGTTGAGGAGTGTTGTTGTGCCTGGAGAAGTACTCTGAATATAGGGGGACTTTGAGGGCCTGAATGTGGTGATTGTGACAATAGTCCACAGAGTCTGTCAGGACTGGAGTAATCCCGATAGATGGCGAGTGATATCGCTGCTTGAGCAGTTACAGTGTAGACCTGACAGATGCAGAGTGACATTGCTGCTGGAGCAGTTACAGAGTAGGCCTGACAGGTGGGGAGTGCTCTGCATGAGCAGATACACATAAGTGCGGAAAGATGGTGAGCTGCACAGATCCTGAAGTAGTAACATAGTACGCCTGACAGATGGGGAGTGATATCATTGCTGGAGCAGTCACAGAGTAGGCCTCTCTGATGGAGAGTGAAGTCACTGCAGGGACATTTATATACTATGCCGGAGAGGTGGGGATTGATATTGCTGCTGGAGCATTTACAGAGGGAGCCGGACAGGTGGTGAGTGATATAGCTGCTGGAGCAGTCACAGAGTTGGCGAGATAAAGGAGGAGTGATATAGCTGGTGGAGCAGTTACAGAGCAGGGCTGACAGATGGAGAGTGATAGAGCTGCCGAACCAGGTAGAGAGTAGGCCTGATAGACGGGGACTGATATCTCTGCTGGAGTAGTAACAGAGTGGGCCTGACAGAGGAGAGTGATGTGGCTGCTGGAAAAGTTGCAGAGTAGGCCTGACAGATGGGTAGTTATACCACACCCTATAGAGTAACCTGACAAATGGAGAGCGATATTGCTGCTGGTGCAGTTAAAGTAGGACTGATAGATCAGAAGTAATACATGTGCAGGAACAGTTACACAGAAGGTCTGACAGATGGGGAGTGACATTGCTGCTGGATCAGTTACATAGTATCCCTGAGTGATGGAGAGTGATATCGCTGCTCGAACAGTTAGCGTAGGAATGACAGATGAGAAGTGATATATCTCCCAGAGCAGTTACAGAGCAGGATCGACAGATGGGGAGTGATATAGCTGCTGCAGCAGTTACTGAGACGGATGGCAGATTGGGAGAGATATGATTGCTGAAGCAATTGAAGAGTAGGCCTTATAGACGGGGAATAATATTGCTGCTGGAGCCGTTACCTGGTGGGCCAGACAGATGGGGCGTGATATAGTTGCAGGGGCAGTTACACATTAGGCCTGACTGATGGGGAATGATATCACTTCAGGACCACTTACATTACTATGCCAGACAGAAGGGGAATGATATCGCTGGAGGACCAGTTAAAGAATGTGCCTTCCAGATGCGGAGTGATGTCGCTGCTGAGAAGTTAAAGAGTAGGCCTTACTGATGGGGAGTGATGTAGCTGCAGGGGCCGTTCCACAGTACAACTGACAGATAGGGAGTGATATCGTTGCTGGATCAGTTACATACTAGGCCTGAAAGATGTGGAATAAGATAGCTGCGGGAACAGTTACACAAAAGGTCTGACAGATGGTGAGTGACATAGCTGATGGAGCAGTTACATAGTATGCCAGACAAATGGGAAGTGATATCGGTGTTGGAGCAGTTACAGGGTAGGCCTGACAGATATTTGGAGAGTGACATAGCTGTTGCTCAGTTACAGAGTATGTCTTACAGATGAGGAGTGGTAAAGCTATTGAATCAGTTTCAGAGTAGGCCTGACAAATAGGGAGTAATATAACTGCAGGGACCTTTGTAAACTAAGCCGGAGAGATGGGGAGTGGTATTGATGCTCGAGCATTTAGAGAGAAGGCCTCACAGATGTGATTTTTTTTTAGCTGCTGGAGTAGTTACAGAGTAGGCGTGACAGATGTAGAGTGACATCCCTCCTGGAGCAATTGCAGAGTAGGCCTGAAAAATGGGATTTGATACCGCTGCTGGAGCTGTTACAGAGTCACTGTGACGGATGGGGAATGATATCGTTGCTGGAGCTGTGACAGGGATAGCCTGACAGATGGTGAATGATATCTCTGCTGGAACAGTTAAGGAGTAGGCCTTACAAATGGGGAGTGATATCGCTGCTGGAGCAATTGCAGATTAGGCCGGAGAAATGTGGAGTGATATCGCTGCTGAGCTGTTACAGAGTCAACGTAACAGATGGAGAGTGATACACCTGCTGTAGTATTTACAGAGTCAGCATGACAAATGGGAAATGATGTATTTGCTGGAGCGGTTACAGAGTAGGCGTGAGAGATGGGACGTGATGCAGCTGCTGGAGCATTTACAGAGTAGGCCCGACAGATGAGAACTGATCCAGCTGCTGGAGGAGTAACCGAGTAGGCCTGACGGATGGGGAGTGATATCGCTGCAGTGGTATTCACAAAATACGCTGGACAGATGGGGAGTGTTATTACTACTGGAACAGTTACAGAGTCGGTCTGACAGATTGGGAGTGATGTCAATGCTGGAGCAGTTACACAGTCGGTCTGCCAGAAGGGGAGTGATAAGCCTGCTGAGCTATTACAGTGTAGCCGTGACAGATGGGGAGTAATACACCTGCTGGAGTAGTTACAGAATCAGCATGCCAAGTGGGGAATGATGTATTTTCTGGAGCAGTTACAGCGTAGGCATGACAGACGAGGATTGATATAGCTGCTGGAACAGTTACAGTGTAAGCGTCTCATATGGGGAGTGATATCGCTACTGGAGCAGTTACTGAGTCGGCATGACAGATTGGGAGTGATATCGTTGCTGGAACAGTTACAGTGTGGGCTTTACAGACGGGGATTGATAAAGCTGCTGGGGGAGTTACCGAGTCGGACCGACTGATGAGGAGTTGAATCGCTGCAGGGGCATTCCCATAATATGTTGGACAGATGGGGAGTGATATTGCTGCTGGAACAGTTACAGAGTCGGTCTGACAGATTGGGAATGATGTCGATGCTGGAGCAGTTACAGAGTAGGCCCGACAGATGTGGAGTGTAATAGCTGCTGGAGCCAGTGAGTAGGGGAGTGATATTGCTGCTGGAGCAGTTACACAGTAGACCCGACAGATGTGGAGTGGGAACAGTTGCAAAGTAGGTTAGACCGATTGGGAGCGATGTGTTTGCTGGAGCAGTTGATGAATAGGCCTGACAGATGGGGAGTGATTTAGCTGCTGGACCAGTTACAGAGTAGGCCTGACTGATAGGGAGTGATACAGCTGTTGAAGCAGTTAGAGAGTAGACCTGAGTGATGAGGAGTGATCTAGTGTCTGGAGCAGTTACAGAGTAGGCCTGCCAGATAGGGAGCGATATCGCTGCAGGAAGAGTAACCGAGCAGGCCTGACAGATGGGGAGTGATATCGCTGCTGGAGCAGTTACATATTAGGACTGATAGATGGGGTGTGAGATAGGTGCAGGAGCAGTTAAATAGAAAGTCTTACAGATGGGAAGTGACATAGCTGCTGGAGAAGTTATATAGTTGGACTGACAGATAGGGAGTGAGATCGCTGCAGTTGCATTTATACACTATGCCGAATAGTAGGGGAGTGATATTGCTGCTGGAGTAGTTACAGGGGAGGACTGAAAGAAGGGCGTGATATAGCTGCTGGAGTAGTTGCAGTGTAGGCCAGATAAAGGGAGAGTGGCATATCTGGTAGAGCGATTATAGTGTAGACCTCACAGATGGGGAGTCAGATATCTGCAGGAGTAGTTCCAGAGTAGACCTGACAGATGGGGATTGATGTAGCTACTGGATCAGTTACAGAGTCGGCCAGACAAATGTAGAGTGATGTATGTGCCTGAGTAGTTACAGTGTAGGCCTGACTGATGTGTAATGATCTAGCTGGTGGAGCAGTTACAGAGTAGGCATGACAGATGAGGAGCGATGTTGCTGCTGGAGCAGGTGCAGAGGAGTCCTGACAGATGGGGAGTGATGTCGCTGCTGGAGCAGTTCAACAGTAGGCCTGACAGATGGGGAGTGATATAGCTGTGGGAGCAGTTATCAAGAAGACGTCACATATGGGGTGTGACATAGCTGCTGGAGCAGGTTAATAGGCCTGACTAATGGGAAGTGATATAGCTGCTGGAGCATTTCCAGAGTAAGCCTGACAGATTGGGAGTGATGTTGCTGCTGGAGCAGTTAGAGAGTAGGCCTGACAGATGTGTACTTATATGTTTGCTGGAGCAGTTACAGAGTAGGCCTGACAGATGGGAGTGATATAGCTGCTGGAGCATTTTCAGAGTAAGCCTGACAGATTGGGATGATGTCGCTGCTGGCGCAGTTACAGAGTAGGCCTGACAGATGGGGAATGATCTAGCCGCTGGGCTGTTACAGAATAGGCGCGACAGATGTGGCGTGATATATTTGCTAAAACTGTTACAGAATAGGCCGGACTGATGGGCAGTGATTCAGCTGCGATAGCAGTTACAGAGTAGAAGAGACAAATGGAGTGTAATATAGCTGATGGAGAAATTACAGAGTAGGCATTACAGAATCAGAGTGATATGGCTGCTGGAGCAAATACAGAGAAGGAGTGACAGATGGGCAGAGCTATTGCTGCCCGAGGAGTTACAGAGTAGGCCTGACAAAAGGGGAATCATACACCTGCTGGACCAGTTACACGGTAGGACACACAGATGGTGAGTGATATAGCTGCTGGACCAGTTACAGAGCAAGCCACACTGATGGAAGCAATGTCGCTACAGGAGCAGTTAAAGGGTAGGCTATACAGATGGGGAGCGAAATACCTGCTGAAGCAGTGGTAGAGATGGGCTGACAGATCGTGACTGATATGGCGGCTGGAGTAGTAGGCCTGACTGATGGGGAGTAATGCGGACGGTGAAGTGTCAATAGAGTAGGCATGAGAGATGGGGAGCCATATACCTGTTGGATCAGTTACAGAAAAGGCCGGACATATGGCGAGTGATATCGCTGCTGGATGAGGAACAGAGTTCCCCTGATTGACAGAGAGTGATATTGCTGCTGGACCAGTCACAGAATCGGTCTGAGAGATGGGGAGTAATCAAGTTGCAGGAGCAGTTAAAGAGGAGGTCTGACAGATGGTGAGAGATAAAGCTGCTGCAGCAGTGAAAGAGCAGGCCTGACAAATGGGGAGTGATATCGCTGCTGGAGTAGTTACAGAGTAGCCCTGCGGGATGGGGATGATATAGCTGCTGGAACAGTTAGAGTAGGCCTGAGAGATGGGGAGTGATATGGCTGCTTGAGCAGTTGCAAGGTATGCCTGATTGATAGGGAATGAGACAGCTGGTGGAATAGTTACAGAGTAGGCTGGACATTTGGGGAGTGATACAGCTGCTGATGCACTTACAGATAGCGGGTTTTGAGAAGATTTGTAGCTCAGGTTGAGGTTTTTGTTATAGGTTTGCTCGCTGAGCTGAAAGGTTAATTTCCAGACGTTTCGTTACCCAACTAGGTAACATGTTCAGTGGACCTCATGCGAAGCAATGCTGAACATTACTGCTTTCTATTTATATGTTGGTGTTTCTTTATGTTGGTGATGTCATTTCCGGCGGTGATGTGATTTCCTGTGTTGAAGTCACGTTCTGTTCCTTTTCTCAGGGTCTGGTAGAGGGGGTCTAACTCGATGTGTTTCTTGACAGAATTCGGATTGGAATGCCATGCTTTTAGGAATTCTCGTGCGTATCTTTGTTTGGCTTGTCCTCGATGGATGTATTGTCCCAGTCGAAGTGGTGTTCTTCTTCATCCGTATGTGAGGACACTAGTGAGAGAGGGTCATTTATTTTTGTGGATAATTGGTATCCTGGTGGCTATTTTTCTGCCTGTTTGTCCAATGTAGTGTTTGTTATTGTCCTTGCACGGTATTTTGTTAATTTTGTTCATTTTCCGTATAGGGTCTTTCAAGTTCATTAGCTGCTGTTTCTGTGTATTAGTGGGTTTGTGGTCTACCATGATGCCCAGGGGGCTGAGTAGTCTGGCAGTCTTTTCCGAGATGTCTTTGATGTCGGGGAGAATGGCTAGAGTTTCTCGATGTGATTTGTCTGCATGTTTGGGTTTGTTGCTGAGCAATCGGGGGACTGTGTTCATTGGGGGCCCATTCTTTTTGAATCCACGGTATAGGTGATTTTCCTCTGCTCTGCGTAGTTCCTGTGCATTGCAGTGTATGTTGGCTCGTTGAAATAATGTTCTGATGCAGCTTCGTTTGTGGGTGTTAGGATGAAAGGCCTGACAGATGGGGAGTGATCTCGCAGCTGGAGTGTTTACAGAGTAGGCCTGACAGAGAGGGTGTGATACAGCTGCTGAAACACTTAGAGTCGGTCTGAGAGATGAGGAGTGATATCGCTGCTGGAGCAGTTACAGAGTAGGAGAAAGTGAGGACTGCAGATGCTGGAGATCAGAGCTGAAAATGTGTTGCTGGAAAAGCACAGCAGGTCAGGCAGCATCCAAGGAACAGGAGAATCGACGTTTCGGGCATAAGTCCTGAAGAAGGGCTTATGCCCGAAACGTCGATTTTCCTGTTCCTTGGATGCTGCCTGACCTGCTGTGCTTTTACAGCATCACATTTTCAGCAGTTACAGAGTAGGCCTGACTGATGGGGAGTGATATCGCTGGAGTGGCATTTACATACTATGCTGAAGAGAAGCGGAGTGATATTACTGCTGGAGCAGTTACAGTGTAGGACATATAAAGGAGGAGTGAAATATCTGGTAGAGCAGTCACATAGTAGGCACCACAGATAGGGAGTCATATACCTGTTGGAGCGATTCCACAGAAGGCCTGACAGATGGGGATTGATGTAGCTGCTCGAGCAGTTACAGAGGAGACCAGACAAATGGGGAGTAATGCATGTGCTGGAGCAGTTACAGTGTAGGCCTGACTGATGTAGAGTGATCTAGCTGCTGGAGCAGGTACAGGGTCGGCCTGACAGATTGGGAGTGATGTCGCTGCCGGAGTAGTTTTGGAGTTGACGTCACATATGGGGTGTGACGTAGCTGCTTGAACAGTTGTAGAGTAGGCCTGATAGATTGGGAGTGACATCGCTGCTGCAACAGTTAGAGAGTAGGCCTGACGGATGAGAAGTGATACCGCTGCTGGAGCAGTTACAGAGTAGACCTGGCATTTGTGGAGTGATATATTTGCTGATGCATTTACAGAGTAGGCCTGCCAGATAGGGAGCGATATCACTGCTGGAGCAGTTACAGAGTACGCCTGACAGATGGGCAGTGAGATAGGTGCGACAGCAGTTACACATAAGGTCTGACAGATGGGGAGATACATAACGGCTGGAGCAATTACAAAGTAGGCCTGACAGATGGGGAGTGATAAAGCTGCTGGACCGGTTACAGAGTAGGCCTGACTGATGGGGAGTGATATCGCTTCAGGGGCATTTACATACTATGCCGAAGAGAAGGGGAGTGATTTTACTACTGGACCGGTTACAGAGTAGGCCTGACTAATGGGCAGTGATATCGCTGCAGGGGCGTTTACATACTATGCCAAAGAGAAGCAGAGTGATATTACTGCTGGAGCAGTTACAGTGTAGGTCATATAAAGGAGGAGTGAAATATCTGGTAGAGCAGTCACAAAGTAGGCACCACAGATGGGGAGACATATACTGCTAGAGCGGTTCCACAGTAGGCCTGACAGATGGAGATTGATATAGCTGCTAGAGCAGTTACAGAGGATGCCAGACAAATTGGGAGTGATGCATGTGCTGGAGCAGTTACAGTGTAGGCGTGACTGATGTAAAGTGATCTAGCTGCTGGAGCAGTTACATGGTTGGCCTGACAGAAGAGGACTGATATTGCTGTTGGTGCAGTTGCAGAGTAGGCCTGATAGATGGGGAGTGATATCGCTGCTGGAGCAGGTACAGGGTCGGCCTGACAGATTGGGAGTGATGTCGCTGCCAGAGTAGTTATGGAGTTGACGTCACATATGGGGTGTGACATAGCTGCTTGAACAGTTGAAGAGGAGGCCTGATAGATTGGGAGTGATGTCACTGCTGGAGCAGTTAGAAAGTAGGCCTGACAGATGAGGAGTGATACCGCTGCTGGAGCAGTTACAGAGTAGGCCTGACATTTGTGGAGTGATATATTTGCTGGTGCATTTACAGAGTAGGCCTGACAGATAGGGAGTGATTAGCATGCTGAAGCAGTTACAGAGTAGCCCTGACAGATAGGGAGTGATTAGCATGCTGAAGCAGTTACAGCGTAGGCCTGACAGATAGGGAGTGATATATTTGCTAGTGTATTTTCAGAGTAGGCCTAACAGATGGGGAGCGATTAACATAGTGGAGCAGTTACAGAGTAGACCTGACAGGTGGGGAGTGAGATCGCTGCTGTAGCAGTTGAATAATAGGCCTGACAGATTGGGAGTGATCTAGCTGCTGAAGCAGTTGGTGAGTAGGCATGACAAATGGGGAGTACTAGAGCTGCTGGAGCAGTTACAGAGTAGGCCTGACAGATGTTGAGTGATATCACTGCTTGAGCAATTACAGCTTAGGCCTGGCAGATGGAAGTGATATAGATGCTTCAGCAATTACAGAGAAGGTCTGACAGATGGGGTGTGATATGGCTCCTGGAAGAGTTACAGAGTAGGGCTGCTGGATAAAGAGAAATAAAGCTGCTGGACCAGTTGCTGATTCGGCCTGACGGATGGGGAGTGATATTGCTGCTGGAGCAGCTAAAGAATAGGCCTGACAGATGGGCTGAGATGTAGCTGCTGGAGTAGTTACAAAGAAGGCCAAACAGATGGGGAGTGTTATCGCTGCTGGAGCAGTCACTGAGTAAGCCTGACAGATGGGCAGTGATACAGCTGTTGAAGCAGTTACGGAGTAAGCCTGACAGATTGGGAGTATTGTAACTGCTGGAGCAATTACAGCGTAGGCCATACAGACGGGCGGGGTATAGCTGCTGGAACAGTTACACAGGAGTTCGGGCAGACGTGAAGTGATATAGCTGCTGTAACAGTTACAGAGTTGGCCTGCGGGATGTGGGGTGACATAGCTGCTTGAGAAATGAGAGAGTAGACATGACAAATGGGGGTAATATATCTGTTATAAAAATTACAGAGTAGTCCTAACAGATGGGGCATGGTCTTCCTGCTGGTACAGTTACAGAGGAGGCCGCACAGACGGGGAGTGATATAGCTGCTGGAACAGTTACAAAGCAGGCCTGTTGGATGTGGAGAAATAAAGCTGCTGTACCAGTTACTGTTTCGGCCTGACAAATGGGGTGTGATGTAGAAGCTGGAGCAGTTTCAGTGTAGGATTAAGAGATGGGGAGTGATTATCTGCTGAAGAAGTTGCAGAGTAGGCCTGACAGATGGGGGGGATAGATATGTTGAAACAGTTAGATAGTAGGCCTTATTGATGGTGAGTGATATAGCTGCAGGAGCAGTTGCACAGTATGCCGATCCACCCGGGGAATTTACAGCTGCTGAAGCAGTTACAAAGTAGGCCACAGAGATGGGGAGTGGTATAGCTGCCAGAGCAGTTACAGATTAGGCGTGACCAATGTGGAGTGAGATCGCTGGTGGAGCAGTTGTATAGTAGGCCCTGAGAGATGGACAGAAATACAGCTGCTGGAGCAGTCGCAGAGTTGGGCTGTTGGATGGAGAGTGATGTAGCTTCGAGAAAGGTTACGGAGAAGGCCTGACAGATGGGGAGTAACAGTGCTGTTGGAGCAGATACAGAGTAGGCCTGACAAATGGGGAGTGACAAACCCGCCGGACGAGTTAGAGTAGGCCTTACATTTGCGGAGTGATAAACCCGCTGGTGGTATTACAGAGTAGAGCTGAAAATGTGTTGCTGGAAAAGCGCAGCAGGTCAGGCTGCATCCAGGGAACAAGAGAATCGACGTTTCGGGACACATTTTCAGCTCTGATCTCCAGCATCTGCAGACCTCACTTTCTCCTCAAGTATTACAGAGTAGGCCTGACATTTGGGGAGAGATATAGCTTCTGGAGCAGTTACGGAGTAGTCCTTACATACGGGGAATGTTATAGATGATGGAACAGTAACAGAGTCGGTCTGCTAGATTGGGAGTGACATAGTCAACTAGGAGAAAGTGAGGACCGCAGATGCTGGAGATCAGAGCTGAAAGATGCGTTGCTGGAAAAGCGTAGCAGGTCAGGCAGCATCCAAGGAGCAGGAGAATCGACGTTTCGGGCATAAGCCCTTCTTCAGGAATGAGGAGGTTGTGCCAAGCAGGCTAAGATAAAAGGTTTGGAGGAGAGACTTGGGGGCGGGGGGGGGGGGGGCGTTGGGAATACGATAGGTGGAAGGAAGTTAAGGTGAGGGTAATAGGCCGGACAGTCGGTGGAGCGGAGAGATCGGGAAGAAGATTTCAGGTCAAGAAGGCGATGCTGAGTCCGAGGGTTGGGACTGAGATAAGGTAGTGGGGGGAGGGGGGGGGGGGGGTTGGGGGGGCATGAGGAAGTTGTAGAAATCTGCATTCATCCCTTATTGTTGGAAGGCCACCGACTCAACAAGGACATTTACTATAAACCGACCGACTCCCACAGCTTCCTAGATTACATCCCCTCCCACCCTGCACCCTGCAAAAACGCCATCCCATATTCCAAATTCCTTCGCCTCCGCCGAATCTTCTCCCAGGAGGACCAATTCCAATACCGAACAACCCAGATGACCTCCTTCTTCAAAGACTGCAATTTCCCCTCAGACGTGTTTGACGATGCTCTCCACCGCATGTCCTCCACTTCCCGCTCCTCTGCCCTTGAACCCCGCCCCTCCAATCGCCACCAGGACAGAACCCCACTGGTCCTCACCTACCACCCCACTCACCTCCAAATACATCGTATCATCCTTCGTCATTTTCGCCACCTCCAAACAGACCCCACCACCAAGGATATATTTCCTTTCCCTCCCCTCCCCTATCAGCGTTCCGGAAAGACCACTCCCTCCGTGACTCCCTCGTCAGGTCCACACCCCCCACCAACCCAACCTCCACTCCCAGCACCTTCCCCTGCAACTGCAAGAAATTCAAAACTTGCGCCCACACCTCCCCCCTCACTTCCCTCCAAGGCCCCAAGAAATCCATCCATATCCATCTCAAATTCATCTGAACCACCACACACATCATTCACTGCATCTGCTGCACACGATGTGGCCTCCACTACATTGGGGAGACAGGCCGCCTACTTGCGGAACGTTTCAGTGAACACCTCTGAGACACACGCACCAACCAACCCAACCACCCCGTGGCTGAACACTTTAATTCCCCCTCCCATTCCGCTAAGGACATGCAGGTCCTTGACCTCCTCCATCGCCAGACCATGGCAACATGACGCCTGGAGGATGAGCGCCTCATCTTCCGCCTATGAACCCTCCAACCACAAGGGATGAATCAGATTTCTCTAGCTTCCTCATTTCACCTCACCCTACGTTATCTCAGTCCCTGGGACTCAACACCGCCTTCTTGATCTGCAACCTTCTCCCCGACCTCTCCACCCCACCCGCTCTCCGGCCTATAAACCTCACCTTAACCTCCTTCCACCTATCGCTTTCCCTTCCCCCAAGTTCGTCCTCCCTACCTTTTATCGTAGCCTGCTTGGCACACCTTCTTCTTTCCTGAAGAAGGGTTTATGCCCGAAACGTCGATTCTCCTGTTACTTGAATGCTGCCTCACCTGCTACGCTTTTCCAGTAACACATTTTTCAGTTGGAAGTGATATAGTGGTTGGACCAGTTACTGATTGGGCCTGACAGATGGAGAGTGTTACACATGCTGGAGCAGTTACAGAATAGGCCTGACAGAAGGGGAGTGATGTAGCTACTGGAACAGTAACAGAGTAGGCCTGACAGATGGGAAGTGATATAGATGCTAGAGTAATTACACAGTAGGCCTGACAGTTTGGGAGGAATATAGCTGCTGGAGCAATTACAAAGTCGGCCGGAGGATGGGGAGAATAATCGATGCTGGAACAGTTTCACAGTCGGCCTGACAGATGAGGAGTGATATGAAGATGGGGAATTAAAGAATAGGTCTGACAGATGGCGAGTGACATAGCTGCTGGAGCAGTTACAGAGTAGGCCAGACAGATGTGGAGTGATGTAGCTGCTGGAGGTAGTTACAGAGTCAGCCTGACAGATGTGTTGTGATATAACTCCTGGAGCAGTTGCAAGTATGCCTGGCAGATGGAGTGTTGTATCGCTGCTGGATTAGTTACATAGTAAGCCTGACAGATGGGAAGTCATACAACTGATGGAGCAGTTACAGAGTAGGCCTGACAAGTGGTGAGTGTTATTGCTGCTTGAGCAGATACAGAGTCGGCCTGACAGATGGGGAGTGATGTAGCTGCTTGAACAGTTACAGAGGTGGCATGGCAGATGGGCACTGATATAGCTGTTGGAAGAGTTTCAGAGGAGGCCTGACAGACAGAGAATGGCATCGTAAATGGAACAGTTACAGAGTCTGTCTGCTGGATTGGGAGTGATATAGTGGCTGGATAGTTACTGATTCGGCCTGACAAATGGGGAGTGTTATACATGCTGGAGCAGAGTAGGCCTGGCAGATGGAGAGTGATGTAGCTCCTGGAGCAGTTAGAAAATAGGCCGTAAAGATAGAGTGTGATTAGCTATTGCATCAGTTAAAGAGTAGGCCTGCTAGAAGGGGAGTGATATAGCTGCCGGAACAGTTACAGATTCGGGCTGACAGATGGGGAGTAATACAGATGCTGGAGCAGTTAAAGAGTAGGCCTGAGAGATGGAGAGTGATAAAGCTGCTGGAGCAATAACAGAGTAGGCCTGACAAAAGGGGAGTGTTATAGCTGCTGGAGCAGATAGCCAGGGTAGCAGGGACTGAAGGAGATACAGAGACAGGGAGAGTTACACAGGTAGGGAAGGTCGGGATTGAAGACTATACGGAGACATTGAGTTTTGCAAAGACAGTGGGAGTAATAGGGATTGAAGGAGATACAGAGACAGGGAGTGTTACACAGTTAGGGAAGCGCGAAGAGACTGAAGGAGATACGGACACAGCGAGTGTTACACAGATAGGGAAGGTCGGGACTGAAGGAGATACGGGGACAGGGAGTGTGACACAGATAGGGAGGGTAGCAAGGACATTCAAGAGATACGGAGACAGTGAGTGTACACAGATGGGGAGGGTTGTAGGGACAGAAGGAGCTAAGGAGACAGGGAGTGTTACCCAGGTAGGGACGCTAGTAGAGACTGAAGGAGATACGGAGACAGGGAGTGTAACACAGAGAGGGAAGGTCGATACTGAAGGACATACCGAGATAGGGGGTGTTACACACATAGGGAGGGTATCAGGGAATGACGGAGATACAGAGACAGGGAGAGTTACACAGATAGTGAGGGCAGTAGGGACTGAAGGAGATACGGAGACAGGGACTGTTACACAGGTTGGGAAGGTCAAGACTGAAGGAGATTCCGAGACAGGGAGTATTACATAGATAGGGAGGGCAGCAGGGAACGAAGGAGATACGGAGACAGTGAGTGGTACTCAGATAGGGAGGCTATTGCAGGCCGAAGCAGATACGGAGACAGGGAGTGTTACACAGAATGTGAGGGTAGTAGGGACAGAGGGAGATAGGGAGACATGAAGTTTTAAACAGATAGGGGTTGGCAGGGACTGAAGGAGATACGGGAACATGAGTGTTATACAGATAGGGAGGCTAGGAGAGACTGATGGAGATTCGGAGACAGGGAGTGTTACACAGATAGTGAGGGTATTGGCGACTGGAGGAGATATTCTGACAGAAAGGTTTACACAGATAGGGAGGGTAGTAGAGGACTGAAGGAGATACGGAGACAGGGAGGGTAACATAGATTGGGAAGGTCGGGACTGAAGGAAATACAGAGACAGGGAGTTTTACACAGATAGGGAGGGTATTAGGGACTGAAGGAGATTCCGAGACAGGGAGTGTTGCACAGATAAGGAGGGTAGTACGGCCTGAAGGAGGTAGAGAGACAGGGAGTGTGACACAGGTATTGAGAGTAGTAGTGACTGAAGAAGGAACTGAGACAGGGATTGGTTTATAGTAACATAGAAACAAGGGCAGGTGTAAGCCATTCAGCCCTACCAGCTTGCCCCACGATTCAATATGATCAAGGCTGACCATCTAACTCGGTGCCCTGTTCCTGCTTTCACCCCCATACAAAGACTGTCAGAACTGGGCAGATAAGCTAGTTAGGGAGGGTTGGATTGAGTGGAGGTGATTACATTGTTAGGGATGGTGGGATTGATTGGAGGAGGCCCGTGGATTCTGATCGAGATTAATGACCTGGGGAAGATCATTCAGTCTGGAGAAGATGATGCAAATAGGCAGAGATTTGGACGTTGAAATCAATGACTTAAAAGGGTGGTACAGATATTTATGGATTGGAGCATGTTGCTGTGACAGGGAAAATTATAGGAGGTGGTGTTGGTTATCGAAATAAAATCGTCTTTGTTTCTGGAGGAGGTAATGCACAAACGTTTCTAATGACTCTTTAGGTTTGCATGCACAGGGAGGGGAGTAGAAAGAGGAAGAGTTTACTGAGGGATGGACTGGGTTGTAGAGATAGAAAAAAAGTTCATTGTAATCGTGAGGGTTGTCGAGAGAAAATGATGCAATGCAAGTGTATTAGGGACAGAATGGTATACAGCGTTAGGGAGGAGCTGGAAGAGGTTACTGCGATAGTGAGGTTTGTTGTGATGATTGTCGCGATTAGATGAAGGTTGTAATACAGAGGGATGTAGACTCTGGATGGTTCTTCAGACTGAAGGATATTTCAGAAAGTGACAGATGTAGGGACTGGGGTTAGATACAGCAATGAAGAGGACGTTTTAAATATTTGGATGGTTTTAGTGGCTTCAGGAGGTTATAAACTTAGTAAGGCTAGTAGTGATGTGAGTTGGTAGAGTTAAGGATCATTGTGGTGATTGGAGAAGGTCACAGCGGTAGACGAGATTGCAGAGACTGGAAGCGGTTGCAGGCATGGGGAGGGTTAAAGTAGCTTCTGAGCGCTCTACACAGGAAGGCCTGTAAGGATTGGAGCAGATTACAAAGGCAGGAATGGCTGTAGTGACTGCAGGAGTTCATCCAGATAGGGACGTCTGTAGGGATATTAGATGGTTACAAATGTGGTCTGGCGCTATAGGACGTAAGGCAGAAATGTTTTGGGTCAGGAGAAGGTTACAGTGGTACCATGTGCGAGAGGGGTGGAAGAAGGTACGCCGATAGGGAGATTGGTAAGGGCTGGAAGATGTTACAGAAACAAGGTGGACTCTCAGTATTGTGCAAGATGGCAGAAATGGGCATCATGACATTGACTGAAGGTGGAGATGGCTGAGATTGGCCATGTCATCCACATTGGAGCAATATACAGAGGTTGGGATTGTAGTCAGCATTGGTCGAGGTTTCAAATATATAGGGGGATTGCAGGCATTGGAGGAGTTTACGGAGATAGGAACTGTTCTCAGAGTTATAAAAATTCAAGGCACTGGCGCAGATGAGCACAGGACTGGACTGATAACTGTGACACTCCCTTTGATGTTTCATGCTGGCTCCGGACAGCAGAGTTGAAAATAACCCTCCCACAAGAGGGTGGGGATTGAGCCCGTGAACCTCATGCTCTATGTTTCCCCTTCAGCACTGTTTCTGTGTCATGTCTTGTGGGCCGATATTTCAAGTCTTTTAAATGTGCTCTATTCTGTTCGCTCTGTTACGTTAGAGGGTTGGCCACACCCCCTTGACTTCTACAGGTAACTTCGAAAAACATAAATGCTTTGGCCTAAAGACTCATCTGTTTATGTACAAGCAAAATAGCCTTTCATCTCTATCCCATACTCAGCCGTCTTGGAGCCCGGCCTGTTCATGACCCCTCTGGAAAAGAAAACAAGGACACGGTATCTTTGAGAAAAGGAACAGCTTTTAGGTAAAAAGGACGATTTTTGTGACAATATGGATGCTTTGTAGACGGTGCACAGAAGGTTCGCTCGGATAATATTGTCTGGTATGGACGGTGTGCTAGCTACGAGGAGAAGTTCGGTAAATTAGGATTATTTTAATTGGAAAGAAGGCAATTGAGGGGGACCTAATTGAGGCCCACAAAATCATGAGAGCTGGAGACAGAGTGGAAGACTCAATTACTCGTGGTCATGATTTCAAAGTGAGAGAAGAAATGTTTCGTGGAGTTATACTTGGGAAGTTCATCACACAGAGAGTGGTGGGTGCCTGTCCCGTATTGCCAGCGGAAGTGGGGGAGGTGGAATGGGAACGATGTTTAAGATCGCAGACGGATACGTGAATGGACGTGCAGCAGAGGGATACAGATCCTTAGAAAATAGGCGTCAGGTTTCGACAGAAGATCTTGATTGGAGTAGTCTTGGAGGAATAAAGGGCTTGTTTCTGTCCTGGAATATTCTTTATTCTTTGTTCTCACCAGCCTCTGTATGAAATTGCGCCTCAGGTCCATTTAATATTTTTGTCCTCTCACCCTGAACCTATGCCCTCTAGTTCTGGACTCACCCAAACCCAAGTGAAAGACGTTGTCTGTTCATCCTGTCCATGCTTATGGTGAAATTATAAACCTCGATGAGGTCGCCCTCAGCCTCCGACGCTCCAGGGAACACACCTCCAGCCTATTCCACCTCTCCATAAACCTCAAATCCTCCAACCCTGGCAACATCTTTATTCATATTTTCTGAACCTTGTTAAGTTTCACAACATCCTTCCGAAAGGAAGGAGATCAGAATTTCATATTCCAAAGTGGCCTAGCCAATGTCCTGTACAGCTGCAACATGACCTCCCAACTCTTATAATCAAAAGATGTAGGTTTACTCGATGAGCTGGAAGGTTCTTTTTCAGACGTTTCGTCGTCATACTAGGTAACATCAATGAGACTCCAGTGAAACCCTGGTTTTATTGATCTGCTTTCATTTTCTGTGTTTAGGTTTCCTTTGGTTGATGACGTTATTCCCCATGGAGAGTGATTTCCTGTTATTGTTTTCTCTGAGGGTGGTAATTGGGGTTCACGTCAATGTGAGTGTTGATAGAGTTTCGGTTGGAATACCATGCTTCTCGGAATTATCGTGCGTGTCTCTGTTTGGCCTGTCCTTGGATGGATGTGTTCTCCCGGATAAAGTGGTGTACGTCTTCATCCGTAGTGAGGACACTCATGCGATTGGGTCTGTGGTTAGTTGATGTTTGTCAAATGTAATGGATTTTTTACGGTTCTTGCAAGTTATTTAGGTTCTGCAGGTTATTTAAATATGGAGGGTGTGGAATGGAACATTTTACCAGAGACAGGAACAGCAGCTTTGGTTGAGACTGTTTTACAGATAAGGAAACATTGTACAAACTAGAGGAGGTTCCGCAGAAGGGAGGGTTTTGGGAGAAGGGGTGAGGTTTACACAGATAGGAGTATAAGAGCTGGAGAAGATTATGGAGATGAGGAGATGGATGGAGAGATTGGAGGATATTACATTGACTGTGTTAGTGATAGCAACAGGAGGATGTTACTTCGATAGTGAGTCTTGTAAGAACTGGATCAAGAGAGTTACAGGCATTTGATTGGATTCGACAGATCGACAGTGCTGCAGGGACCTTAGAGGATTACATAGATAGGGACAATTGTAGGGTCTTCACAGACAGATAGTGCTTTACAGACTGGAAGAGGTCATGTCGAAAGGGTGGGTTGTAGGTGCTGCCGAAGCTAATAGAGTGTTGAGGGGATGCAGTAGTTTACTGACAGCGGAAGGTTTCTTGACAGGAGTAGGTTACAGATAGTGGTGATGGTTTGGCTTGAGAAAATTAAAGGTAACAGAGTTTTCGCATCTGGAAGAGATTACGTTGATTCGGCCAATTGAAGACATGAAGCATTTTTTCATGGAAAGGATAACACACATTGTGAGGGACGTGGGCATTGAGAATGAAAACGCAGACCTAGAGGGAGGTATTGATAAATTGAACTTCAGGAATAGGGATTGCAGAAGGGCTAAATGAGATAGGGAAAGTTGTATTTCCTGGAGAAGGCTACACTGATACAGATATTGCTATGGAGAGTGTAATGGAAGATAGATGAGTTAAGATGTTTTAGTAACGGGAGGAAGTCATGGAGATAGGGAGGCGTCCAGGTTACAGACATAGGCAGGGTTCAAGCAGCTTCAGAACACTATCTAATTAGCACATCTTTGCATTGTGGCTGAAAACACTAGCAGCCAGAGGAAACCCACGCAGATTCGGGGAGAATGTACAAACTCCACAATGACAGTTACCTGAGACTGGAATCGAAACGGGTCCCTGGTGCTGTGAAGCAGCAGTGATAGCCACCGAAACACCGTGCCACCTCCAAGAGATAAGGATAGTGCAAAACTGAAGTGTCTAACTTTGAGGAAGTACACTTAGCATTAGATTATTATTATCACTGGACATTATCACTATCGTTAAACAGACTAATCATCTGACTAATGCAAACTGGGAGACACTGCTTGCACCTGAGTCTATATTCCGAAGGTAGGACTATTTTGAAGTGATGCAGTGAGAATTCAGGGCCAGCGTGTTCCCATAGGAGTGAAAGGCAAATGCAACACTTCCAGCGAATATTGAGCAAGCAATATCATGAGTTTGACAAAACAAATGCAGTACAATAAAACAGGCGAAACACAGAGAGGGCAATGGGATTGTGAAAATATGAGGGGAGAACAATGGTCAGGATACATATTTAGAAAATAATATTCAAACAAAGCCATGAGGTATGTTATCACTATAGTAAGAGTAAGAGGAATCCCAGCAAAACAGTGGGGCTTGTTTGAAACCAAAGGGACATTCTGTGCATGGAGCTAGGAGAAATAGGTGAGGTCTTCAATGAATACTTCCATCTATATTCACACACGAGAAAGACATTGTCGCCGGGGACTTCAGTTGCGATGGTGAGGTTCGAGAACATGTTAAGATCAATAAGGAGGAGGTATTAAATGTTTTCTCAGGCATAAAGGTGGCGAACTCCCCAGCGCCCAATGAAATGCATCCCAGGCTGCTATGAGAGGTAAGGCAGGAGATTGCTGGAGATATTATTAATGATTTTCTGTACACAGGTGAAGCGCCATATTACTGGAGGTTGCAAATGTGGTTATTCTTTCATGAATAGCAGCAGAGATAGGCCAAGTAATTACAGAGCAGATAGTCTGACATGGGGGGCGGGAGGGATTGTTTGATATAATTCTAATAAAAAGAATGAATCAACATTTTGGAAAGGCAGAAATCGATTAAGTATAGTCAGCACAGATTTGGTACAGGAAGATCCTGTCTGATTAACACAACTGAGAGTTTTGAAATGGTGCCTGAAAGTACTGATGGGGTCAGTGCAGATGACATAGTTAACATGGAGTTTATTAACGCCTTTGATAAGATCATAAAAGGAAGGCTGTTCCAAAAGGGAATAGCCAATGGGATTCATGCCAAGTTGGCAAGTTGAATCCACAATTGTTGAAGGGTTGTTTTTGCGATTGGAAGCCTTCCAACATTGGGTGTACCGAAGGGATCTGTGCAGAGGCTTATAGAAATACATTTAACAGACATCTAGATGGGTATATAAATAGGAAGAGTTGAGAAGAATGTTGACAAAGTTGAACAAATGAGACTAGAAACTTCATGCAAGAGTTGAACCGAAGGATTAGACTAGATTACTTACGTGGGGAAACAGGTCCTTCGGCCCAACAAGTCCACAACGACCCGCCGAAGCACAACCCACCCATACATTTATCCCTTACCTAACACTACGGGCAATTTAGCATAGCCAATTCACCTGACCCGCTCGTCTTTGGAATGTGGGAGGAAACAGGAGCACCCGGAGGAAACCCACGCAGACACGGGGAGAACGTGCAAACTCCACACAGTCAGTCGCCTGAGGCGGGAATTGAACACAGGTCTCTGGCACTGTGAAGCAGCGGTGCTAACCACTGTGCCACCGTGCCGCCCATGGCTCTATTTCCATGCTGTGCATATCTATTATTCTATATCTTAAAAGGACCCGCTAAAAAGAGGAGGTGGTGGAGGTCTTAAACCACAAAGTTTGATAAATCCCCAGTACCTAATCAAATGTATTTCAGGGCATAGTGGGAAGCTAGGGAAGAAATTTTGGGCCCCTATAAGAGGTATTTGTACCACAGCGTAGTGTATTTGTGTGATGGGATAGAAGACTGGAGGATGGCATCGTGGGCAGTGAAGGAGGTTTTTTAAGATTACAAATGAATCTCGATGATATGGCTGAATGGCTGAAAAACCGGAGATGGAATTCAATCTGAATAAATGCGACGTAATGCATTTGGGTCAACAAAGAAGGTAGGGCTTATACAATAAACGGTAGGACCTTCTACAGTGCTGTAGAACAGAGAGACCTCGGGGTTCAGGTACATTAATCTTTGAAGTTTGCAAAGTGGAGAGACAAAATGGTTTGAAATGTGCGTGTCACGTTTGCTTTCATTGCTCAGTCCTTTGGATATAGGAGTTGGGAGTCACGTTGAGACAATACAGGCCATTGGTGAAGGTTCTTTTGCAATATAACATCCGGTTCTGGTCGCCCAGTTATAGGAAGAATATTATTAAGCTGGATAGGTTCAGATGAGATTTACCAGGATGTTGCTAGGTATGGAAGGTTTCAGTTATGAAGAAATGCAAATTTTCATATGAAAACTGAATGCTGAGAGGCGACCTGATTGAAGTGAATAAAATACTGAGGGTACAGATAGAGTTAATAATCGTTATCCGTTCCTGGGGACATGGCAGTTTCAAGACTCGGGGCTACATTTTTAAGTTGAGAGAACAGACATTGGTGATGGGGTCCGTTTGGACCATCTCTGACAACTCTCTCCCCTTCCTGGTTCACCTGGACCATTCTATGACACCTCCCTCTCCCTCCACTTCCTGGACCTCTCCATCTTCATTAAAGAACGTCCGACTTGACACTGACATTTTTCACGAAGCCACCGACTCCCACAGCAAACTGGATTTCAACTCTACCCACCCTACCGCCTGCAAAAATCCCATTGCATACTCCCATTTCCTCCGCTTTTGCCGTTTTTGCTCCCAGGAAGACCAGTTCCACCACAGAACACATCATGACCTCATTCCTTAGAGAAGAAAGTGAGGACTGCAGATGCTGTAGATCAGAGCTGGAAATGTGTTGCTGGAAAAGCGCAGCAGGTCAGGCAGCATCCAGAGACCAGGAGATTCGACGTTTCGGGCATAGGCCCTTCTTCAGAAATTCCTGAAGAAGGGCCTATGCCCGAAACGTCGATTCTCCTGTTCCCTGGATGCTGCCTGACCTGCTGCGCTTTTCCAGCAACACATTTTCAGCTCATTCCTTAGAGACCACAATTTCCCTTCTCACTTGGTTAAAGTTGCCCTCCAACGCATCTCGTGCATATTCTGCCTCTCCACTCTCAAATCCCACCCTCCAACCGGAACAGGGACAGAACCCTCCCCACCCCCACCCCGTACTCACCCTCCCAACCTTCGCATAAGTCACATCATATGACAACATTTCCGCCACCTCCAAACGGACCCCACCAGCAGGGAATATATTTCCCTCCGAACCTATTTCCGCTTTCCTCAAAGAGCGTTCCCTCCGTGACTACAAGGGAGTTGCAGTGGAAAAAGTAGATTGGTTAGCGTGATGGTGGGGAGTGTGCAGCAGGGTAGGCGTTATGGTGATGAAGTGTACGAGGATTGAGCATAAAGTTGGGGAACTGCGCGGGGGAGTGAGCATGGTAATGTGGGCACGTGGGGGAGATAGAGCATAACGTTGAGGGGAGAGTGTGAGGGAGGCAGTACATTGGTCGGTGAGTGCGTGGTATGAGCGTGACGGTGACAGAGCTTGAGGGGGAGTCAGCTTGACTGTGGGGAAGTGTCCAGGAGTGTGAACATGATGGTGTGTGCGGGGAAGAGAGGGTGACAGTGAAGAAGAGTGTAGAGGGAGTGAGTGTGATGGTGGGGGAGTGTGCAGTGAAGTGACAATGTTGGTGCAGTAATATGCAGGGGAGTGAGTGTGACGGTGATGGAGTTTCTGGGGAATGAGTGCGATGGAATCAAGTTTGCTGGGGAGATGGTATGACAGTGGGAGAGAGCTGAGGAATGGGTGTGACGGCGGGGCTGTGCGTGGAAGAATGAGCGGGACAGTGGGAAGGAGTGCAGGGGAATGTGTGTGACGGTAGGACAGTGTGCGGGGTATTGAGCATTACAGTGTGGTGGTGTGTAGGGAAGTGAGCATGTCGGTCGGGGCGTATGCTTGATCGTGAGTCTGGTTTTGGTGGCGTGTGCAGGGGAGTAAATGTGACCATGGTGAATTTTGTGGGGGAGTGAATGTGACTGTGGGGAGCATTCAGGGGTGTGTGCATGATTGTGGAGCGTGTGGGAGTGAGTGAGCGTGATGGTGGGCATTTGTGTGGGGAGTAGACTTGTCAGTGAGGCAGTGTGTGATGGAGCGAGCATGACAGTGGGGGAGTGTATGGGGGAGTGAACATGATGGTGGAGTGATTTGGCGATGTGAGTGAGATGGTGGGCAAACATGTGGGGAGTAATTACAATGGTAGTGGGGCTGCGTTTGACAGTATGGGAGATTGCAGGCGAGTAAGCGTGACGATGTAGGTGTGCAGGTGGAATGAATGTGACGTTGGCATTTGTGCATATGAGCGAGCCTTTCCATGGAGAGAGTGTAGCAGAGTAAGTGTGACAGTGGTGGAGTGTATGGGTGCATGCATTACATTGGCGGAGTGTGCTAGGGAGTGAGCGTGATAGTGGGGCAATATGTGAGGGAGTGAACATGATGGTAAGGGAGTGGGCGGGTGAGTGAGTGTGATGGTGGGTGTGTGTGCAGAGGAGTGAGAGTGATGGTGGAGAAGTGTGCGGGAGGTGAACATTACAGTGAGGGAGAGGAAATAGGAATGAACGTGATGGTTTTGGGAATGTGCAGGGAAGAGATAGTGACGGTGGGGGAGAGTACGTGAGAGTGAGTGTACAGTGCGGGAGTGTGTAGGAGTGAGTGTGAAAGTGGGGGCGTGTTCAAGGCAGTGAAGGCACGGGTGGGTGATTGTGAGTGTGACAGTGGGCCAATGTGCAGGGAGGTGAATGAAAGAGTGCAGTAATATTTGGGAGTGAGTGTGATGTTGGAGTGATTGCGGGAGTGTGTGTGACCATGGGACAGAGCGCAGGGAGTGAACATGATGATATTGGAGTATGCAGGGGACGAGTGTGATGTTGATGGAGACTCCTGCTGAGTGAGTGCAACATTGATGGAAGGTGAGGCAGTGAGCGTGAACATGGGGGAGTGTGTCAGGGAGTAAGCATGACAGTGGAGGAGTGTTCGTGGGAGTAGTGTGACGGTGGGAGCGTATGCGAGTCGGGGTGTGCATGGAGAGTGAGCATGATGATGGAACAGTGTTTGGGAAGAGAGTGTGACGGTGGCAGAATGCATTGGGGAATGTGTGAAGTTGGCGGAGTTTGTGGGGAGTCCGCACGATGATGATAGAGTGCGTTGGATGGAGGGGGAATACATGGGTGAGATTAATGGTGGGGGAGTGCGCAAGGGAGTGGGCATATCAGTCAGGAAGCAAGACGGAGTGAGTATGATAGTGGGGGATTGTGTGAGGGATTGATTTTGACAGTGTTGATGTCGGCGGGGTAGGGAGCGTGCGGGAAGTAGGCATGACGGTCGAGGAGTGTGTCAGGGAGTCAGCGTCAGGGTGGGGAGTGTGTAAGAGTGAGCATGAAGTTGCGAGAATGTTTGGGGTAGTGACGGTGGGAGACTGTGCAAGGGCAGGGAGAGTGACGTTGTAGAAGTGTGTGGGGGCGTGAGTGTGATGATGCTGAAATGTGCAGGTGAGTGAGTGTGACAGTGGTGGAGAGTGCAGGAAAGTGAGTGTGATGTTGGTAGAGAGGTGGAGGAATGATCATAACGCAGAGCAGTGTGCAGGGCAGTGAGTGTGATGGTGGGGGAGTGTACATGGTAATGAACGTTCTGTAGGGGAGGGAAGTGAGCGTAATGGTGGGGCAGTGTGCAGGGGAGTGTGTCTGATTGGGGATTGAGCATGACCGTGGGGAAGTATCTGGGACACTGATTGTGATAGTGGGTGTGCGTGTGTAGTGGATTGTGTGTGACAGTAGGGGAGCATGCAGAGCAGTCGGTGAGATAGTAGGGGTGTGTGCAGGGAGGTGAGAGTGACTGCGTAGTGCCTGATGGGGTTGAGCAAGATAGCGGCCGTGTGCACGGAGACGTGAGCGTGACGGTGGCTTGTGCGCGGTGGAATGAACGCAACACTAGGACAGTGTGCGAGGATTATGAAAATAATAGTGAGATATCTTGCGGGGGTGTGAGCATAACATTGTGGTGTATGTGGGGGGAGTTAGAGGGACTGTGGTGAAGTGTGTGGGGGAGTGAGCGGGACAGCTGGAGATCAAGAGCGGGAGTGAGATGGACGGTAGTGGACCGTGCGGGTGACTGAGTGTGATGGCGGGTGAGCGTGCGGGTGAGTGGGCATGATGGTGGGGGAGTGTGCAGGCAAGAATGTATGAGGGTGGATGACTGTGTGCAGGAGTCAGCGTGATGGTGCGTGAGTGTGTAGTGGTGTGAGTGTAACGGGAGGGGAGTATGCCGGGGAGTGAGTGCAAAGGAAGTGGTTTGTGGTGAGGACGGAGTGTGATGGTAGGAGAGTGCATGGGAGAGTTTGTGTAATGGTGCAAAGGTGTATAGGGAGTGACTGTGACGGTGGGTAAGTGTGGTGTAAACTGAGTGCGACACTGGGGCAGTGTGTGGGAGAGTGAACTTCATTGTGTGTGAATGTGTGGGACTGAGAGTGAGTACGGGAGAGTGTGCAGTCGACTGGGTGAGACGGTGCAGGAGTGTGGGGGAAAGTGAAAATGATGTTGGGTGAGACTGCAGGGGAGTGAGTGTGAAGGTGGGGGTTTTGTGCGAGATTGAGCATGTTAGTGTGGGTGTGTGTGGGGCGGTGAACATGATGCTGGGGGCGTGTGGGCAAGTGAAGCGCTACGGTGGGGTTGTGAGAGTGAGAGGGTGGGGATAGTCTGGGGGAATGAGCATGACAGTTGGTCAGTGTGCAGGGTAGTAAGCGTGACAGTGTGGAGAGTGCAGCGGAGTGAGGTTGATAGTGGGTGAGTGTGCAGTGTAGTGAGTGTGACGTGGAAGACATTGTGGGGAAGTTATCTTGATGTTGGGGTGAGTGAGGCAGATGCTCGGGGAGTGTGCAGCGGAGTGATGGTGATGGTGGCGGACTGTGTAATGGAGTGAGCAATATGTTTTGAGTGTGTGGTGTAGTGAGAGTGATGGTGGACGAATGTGCAAAAATATGAGCATAACGGTGGATGCGTTTGCAGGGAAGTGAGCATAACGATAGGGCAGTGTACAGGGGAGTTAACGTGATGGTTGGGCTGTGTGCCGGAAAGAGAGCATGATGGCGGGAGACCACTTGCATGAGTGAGAGGAAAGGTTGGGGAGCACGCAGGGAAGTGATCTTGATGGTGAGGGATTGTGCAGGTGAGTGACTGCGACTCTGTGTGAATGTACAGGAGAGTGAGTGTTATGGTGGAGCAGTGTGCAGGGGAGTGAGTGAGAATGTTGGACAGCGTGTAAGGGGATAACTTCGGTGCTAAGCAAGTGTGAAGGAGAGCGAGCGTGAGGGTGGGGAAGTGTGCGAGTGAGTGAGCTTAACAGTGGTGTATATGCACGGGAGTGAGCGGCACATTGGTAGATGAAGCGTGAGATTGAGCGTGACGTGAGGAGATCATGTGGGTTCCTGGTGAGGGAGCACAGTAGTGAGTGTTATACTGGGGGATTGAGTGCGGAAATGAGTGTGATGGTGCAGGGACACGAGGGCGGTTGTGAGTGTGACAGTGCAATGAAGTGAGCGCGAACGTAAGCGTGACTGTGACGGAATGAGTGTGAGGGGGTCAAGGTGACAGTGATGAAGTGAGTCTGAGAGGTTCAGTGTTACGTTCACTGAGTGAGAGGGACGAGGTCAGGGTGACAGTGATAGAGTGAATGTGAGGTGGTCATGAAGACTGTAACAGAGTAACTGTGAAGGGACAAGGTTGATGGTGATGAAGTCAGTGTCAGGGGATCAGAGTTTCAGTGAGGGTGTGAGTGTAAGGGGGTCAAGGTGACAATGTCGGAGTGAGTGTGAGATGTCAGGCTGACGGAGATGGAGTGTGTGTGAGGCGGTCAGGGGAACTTGAATGGAGAGAGTGTTTGGGGTTCACAGTGATGGTGAAGGAATGTGCGTGAGAACGTCAGGGTTACTTTGATGGAGTGAGTGTATGCATATTAGGGTAGCTGTGACGGAGTGAGTGTGTGGTGTTCACGGTGATGGTGACGGAGTGTGTGTGAGATGGTCTGGTTGACAATGAGGGATTGGGTTTGAGGGGGTCATGGTGACAGTGACGGAGTGAGTGTGAAGGGGTCTGGGTGATGGTGATGGAGTGAGTGTGATGTAGTCGGGGTGACAGTGAGGGTTGGAGTGTGAAGGGTCAGGGTAAGTGGGATGGAGTGAGTGTGAGGGGTCAGTGTGACGGTGATGGAGTGTGTGTGAGGAGTTCACAGTGATGTTGACGGAATGTGCTTGAGGAGGTCAGTGTTACAGTGATGGAGTGAGTGTGAGGTGGTCAGGAAGAAATTGACAGAGTGTGAGGGGGGTTACGGTTACTATGATGGAGTGAGTGTATGCAGATTAGAGTAGCAGTGATGGAGTGTGCGTAAGGTGGTCTGGTTGACAATGAGGGATTGGGTTTGAGGGGTCAGGGTGACTGTGACGGAGTGAGTGTGAAGGGGTCTGGGTGATGGTATGGAGTGAGTGTGAGTGGGTCAGGGTTCTTATAACTGAGTGGGTTTGAGGGGTTCATGGTGACAGTGATGGCGCGAGTGTGAAGTGGCCAGGGTGACAGCGTGAGTCTGAGGTGGTCCGGATGACTTTGAGGGTTTGTGTGGGAAGGGTCCAGGATGGCTGGGCGGACTGGATGTGATTGGGTTTGTGTGACAGAGTGAATGTGTGGGGTCAGGGTGATGGTGACGACGTGCGTGTGAGGTGGTCAAGGTTACAGTGATGGAGTGAGTGTGAAGTAGTCGGGTGACAGTGAGGGATGGAGTGTGAAGGGGTCAGGGTGAGTGGGATGGAGTGAGTGTTAGGGGTCAGGATGACGGAGGGAGTCTGATGGGGACAGGGTGAGTGAGACAGACTGAGTGTAAGGAGGTCAGGATGAAAGTGATGGAGTGCGTGTGAGGGGGTCAGGTTGGCAGTTACAGAATGTGTGCGCGTCTGATGGGGGCAGGGTGACGGAGACAGAGTGAGAGCCAGCGAGTGAGGGTGAAAGTGACTGAGTAAGTGTGATCAGTTTAGATGACGGTGACAGAGTGAGAGAGAGGCGTTCAGGGTAATGGTAACGGAGTGAGACTGACGGCGTCAGCTTCATGGTGATGGAGTGAGTGTGATGACGTCATGGAAATGGTGATAGAGTGAGTGTGAGGTGGTCAGTGTGATGGTGATGGAGAGAGATTGAGGATGCCAACGTTATTGTGATAGACTGAGAATGGAGGGTTCAAGATGACCGTGATGGACTGAGTGTGAGGGATTCGGGGTGATGGTTACAGAGTGAGTGTAAGGGCTCAGGGTGACAGTGAGGGAATGAGAACGAGGGGTTCAATATGAGAGTAATGGAGTGAGTGTGAGTGGCTCAGGTTACACTGATGGAGTTAGCGTGAGCGGGTTAGGGTGACAGTAATGGAGTGAGTGTGAGTGGCTCAGGTTACAGTGATGGAGTGAGTGTAAGGAGAAATTTGTGCTGGAACGGACTCAGTGTGATTGGGTCAGGGTGGACCAGTGAAAGACTGAGTGTAAGACGGTAAGTATGACGGGGGTGGAGTGGTAGTTAGTAGGTCAAGGCAACGGAGCGAGTGTGAGGGGGTCAGGGTTGCGGTGATGATGTGAATGTGATCAGATGATGGTGAGGGCCGTGGAGTGAGAGTGAGGCGGGTAAGGGTGATAGTGACAGAGTGTGTATGAGGGGATAGGGTGATGGTGACAGAGTAAGTGTGAGAGGGTCAGACTGACAAAAGCAGAGAAAGTGGAGGCGGTCAGGATGACAGAGTGTGAGGGTGTCAGAGTGACAGAGAGAATGTGATGGGTGATGGTGACGGTTATGGAGTGAGTGTGAGAATATCAGGGTGACAAAGTGAATATCAGGGTTTCAGGGTGGTGGTGAAAGAGTGAATGTTGGTGAGTCAGGGAGACAAAGGTGGAGTGAGTGTGAGGGAGTCATTATGTCAGCGACACAGTAAGTGTGAGCGGTCAGTCTGACGGTGATGGAGTGGGTGTGTGGAGATTAGTGTGATGGAGAAGGAATTATTGTTACAAGGTCTAGGAGACTATGATGGTTTTAGTGCGAGTGTGTCAAGGTGACAGAGTGAGTGTGAGGAGGTCATGGTGAATGTGATGGAGTAGATTGAAGGCGTCAGGGTGACAGTGATGCAGTGAGTGTGAGAGGGTCTTTAGTTACAGTGACTTAGTGTGTGTGAGGGGAAGAAGGTTAGGTTTACATTGATGGAGTGAGTGTGAGGGGATCCCAGTGACGAAGGCGGAGTGGTTATGAGGAAATCGGGTTGGTGCAGTGAATGTGAAGTGGCAAGGATGAGAAAAATGGAGTAAGTGTGATATGGCCAGGGTGACGTCAATGGAGTGAGTCTGACGGGTCAGGGTAATAGTTCCAGAGTGAGTGTGGGGGGTGGTCAGGGTGACAATGACCAAGTGCCTGTGAGCGGGTCTGAGTGACAGTGTCAGACTGAGCGTGAGGTGGCCAGGGTGACATTGATGAAGTGAGTGTGAGGTGTCAGGGTGATAGCTTCGGAGGGAGTGTGAGGGTGTTAGGGTGACGATGATGGAGTGAGCGTGAGGTGGAACGGTTTATAGTGACGGAATGAGTGTGTGAGGTTCAGGGTGACTTTGGTGGAGTACGTGTGAGGTGGTCAAAGTTACAGAGATGGAGTGAGAGTGTGAGATTAGCCAGGGGGACATCGATACAGTGAGTGTGAGGGTCAGGGTGGTAGTTCCAAAGTGAGTGTGATGGGTTCACGGGGATGGTGAGGAAGGGTGTCTGATAAGGTCAGGTTGATAGAGATGGAGTGAGTGTGAGGGATTCAGGGTTATGGCGATGATGTGATTCTGAGGGGGTCAGGGTGACGGTGAGGAAAAGCGTGTGAGCGGGTTAGGGTGACTGTGTGAGTATAACTGTGGGCAGGGTAGGGGTGATGAAGTGATCAGCGTGGGGACAGGGTGCCAGTGAGGGCGTCAAGGTGACTGACAAAGTGTGAGGGAGCCAGGGTAGAAGTGATGGAGTATATGTGATCACGTCAGGGTGAGGGCAATGGAGTGAGTGTGAGGTGGGTCAGTGTGATGGTGACGGAGGGAGTGTGAGCAGTTCAGGGTAACGGTGACTAATTGGGAGTAAGTGTGTAAAGTTTACCTGTGACAAAGTGAGTGCGAGGGGGTCAGGTTAACGGTGACCAAGTTGAGTGTGGGGGTGTCAGGGTGACGGTGATGGAGTGAGTGTGAGGAAGGAAATGTGACAGTGACGGTTATGGAGTGAGTGAGAGCGTTTTAGGGTAACAGTGATGGAGAGAGTTTGAGGACGCTAGTCTTACTGTGATAGAGTGAGATTGAGGGTTTCAGGGTAACAGTGACGGAGTGAGACTGAGGATGTCAGGGTGGCAGTGATGGTCTGAGTGTGAGGAGGTCAGTATGAAGGTGACAAAGTGAGCGTGTAGGGATCAGGGTGATGGTGACAGAGTGAGCGTGAGATGGTCAGGGTGACAATGGCGGACTCAGTCTAATGGAGTTAATGTGACTTGACAAGGTGAGTTTCAGGGAGTTGAAGGTGACAGTGACTGAGTGAGTGTGGAGGTATAGTGTGATGGACATTGTGTTCGTGCGAGGGGTCAGGGTGACAGTGAGGGAATGAGTGTGATGGGGACACCGTGACAGTCACTGAGTGTTTATGAGGGGATCAGGTAGCCTGTGACTGCATGAGTTTGAGGAGTTCAGAGTGACAGTGATTGTGCGTGTGAGGGGCCTGGGTGACAGTGACGGGGTGTTTATGAGGATGGTCAGTATGATGGAGTGAGTGAGAGGGCTGTGGGTGTCAGTGACAGAGGAAGTGTGAGGGGTTAAGGGTGATCCTTGGGGACTGAGTGTGAGGGAGTCAGCGTGACAGTGACAGATTGATTTTGAGGGTTCAGGGTGATAGGGAGGGTGTATGTCTGTGACCGAGTCAGAATGAGAGCGTGAGAGTCAGCGATTCAGATTGTCGGTGATGGAGTGAGTGTGATGGGTTCAAGATGACTGTGATTGCGGGAGTCTGATGGGGTCACGGTGATGGGAACAGAGTGAGAGCCAGCAAGTGAGCGTGACAGTAACAGAGTAAGTCTGACGGTGACCAATGAGAGATGGGCGTTCACGGTGACGGTAACTGAGTGAATGTAAGGGGGTCAGGGTGTCGGTGATGGAGTGAGTGTGCGGGTGTCAGGCTGGTGGTGTAGAAGTGAGTGTGAGGGTGTCAGAATGACGATGACAGATTGAGTGTGAGGGTATTAGTGTGTGACAGTGACAGAGTGAGTGTAAGGGGATCAGTTTGCCGGTGAAGGAGTACCTGTGTGAGTTGTTAGGGTGACAGTGATGGAGACAGTTTGAGGGTGCCAGCGTTACTGTGATGAAGTGAGATTGAGGGCGTCAGTATGACACTGATGGAATGAGAGTGAGGAGCTTCAGTGTGATAGTGACAAAATGTGCGTTAGAGGGTCAGGGTTATAACAGTGAGTGAATGTAAGGGGTTTCAGGGTGATGGAGGGAGTGTGAATTCATGAAGGCGACGGAAAGAATGTGGGGGGTCCGAATGACAATGACAGAGTGAGTGTGAGGGGGTCAGGGTGACAGAATAAGTGTGAGGGGGTCAGGCTGATGGTGTCAGAGTGTGTGTGAGAGGGTCAGGATGACAGTGGCATAGTGAGTGTGAGGGGATCAGGGTGACAGAATGTAGTGGCTGTGAGGCTGGGAAGCGGAACAGTTACAGAGAGAGTGTGAGGGTTTCAGGGTGACAGTGACAGAGTGAGTGTGAGATGTTCAGGGTGGCAGTGACTGATTATGTGCGAGGGGGTAAGAAGATTGAATGAGTGACTGTGATGGAGTCAGGGTGACGGTGATTGACTGAGCGAGGGGGGCCTGGGTGACAGGGAGGACTGAATATGATTGGGTCTGGGTGACAAAGTGAATGTCATGAGGTCAGGCTGACAGTGACGGAGTGAGTGTGCGGGGGTCATGGTGACAGAGATGGAGAAGTGTGAGGTGGCCCGGGGACAGAGTAAGTTTGAGATGGTCAGGATGACATTGAGGATTTGAGTGTGACAGGGTCAGGTTGGCGGGGTGCACTGAGTGAAATTGGGTCTGGGTGATAGTGATGGAGTGAGTGTTGGGGGGTCAGGATGAAGGAGTGAGTGCGAGGAGGTCAGGGTGACAGCGAAGGAGTGTGTGTGAGGGTGTCAGGGTGACAGTGAGTGAGTGAATATGAGGGGGTGAGGTTGATTGTGTCCGAGTGAGTGTGAGGTATCAGGCTGATGGTGATGGAATGAGTGTGAGGGGATCAGGGAAACGGTGACAGGGTGAATGTGAGGAGTATACGCTGATTGTGACTCAGTGACTGTGAGGGGTCTGGGTGCTATGACTGTGACTACATGGTTACTTTGATGGACTGAATGTGATGGGCTCAGCGTGACAGAGACCGAGTGAGTGTGAGAGCGTTAGGGTAACGGTGAGGGAGTGAGTCTGATGGGATCAGTGTGGCGGTACCAATGTGAGTTCCGGAGTGAGGATGACAGTGACAGAGCGAGGGTAGGGGGAATAGCTTGAAGGTGATGGAGTTCGTGCGAGTGGGTCAGGGAGACAGTACCTGAGTGTGTGTGAGGAGTCAAGGGGTCAAGGTGCCTGTGACTGAGTTTGAGGGCGTCAGGGTGACAGTGACAAAGTGAGTGTGAGTGTGTTATAGGTTAAGGTGATTGAATGAATGTGAAAAGGTTAGGATGACCCTAACGGATGAGTGTGAGGAGGTCAGAGTGAGGGAGATGGAGTGAGTGTGAGAGTGCCACGGTGACCCTGGCGGAGTGTGTGTGAGATGATCAGGGTGACAGTGACGGAATCAATGTGTGGGGCTCAGGATGAAGGAGTGATTGCCAGGAGGTCAGGGTGACAGTGAAGGAGTGTGTGTGTGAGGGGGTCAGGGTGACAGTGAGTGAGTGAATATGCGGGGGTGAGGTTGATTGTGTTCGAGTGAGTGTGAGGTATCAGGCTGATGGTGATGGAATGAGTGTGAGGGGATCAGGGAAACGGTGACAGGGTGAATATGAGGGGTGCACGGTGATTGTGACTCAGTGAGTGTGAGGGGTCTGGGTGCCTATGATTGTGGCGACAGGTTTACTTTGACGGACTGAGTGCTATTGGGCTCAGCGTGACAGAGACAGAAGGAGTCTGAGGGTGTTAGGGTGACACTGAGGGAGTGGGTCTGATGGAATCAGTTTGACAGTGCCAATGTGAGTTTCGCAGTGAGGGTGGCAGTGACAGAGCGAGGGTGGGGGGATAGCATGATGTTGATGGTGTTATTGGGAGTCGGTCAGGGAGGCATTTCTGAGTGTGTGTGAAGAGGACAGGATGACAGTGACTGAGTGAATGTGAAGGGGTCAAGGTGCCTGTGACTGAGTTTTAGAGAGTCAGGGTGACAGTGAAGGAGGTAGTCTGAGGGTTTCAGGTTAATACTAACGGAGTGAGAGTGAGGGTGTCATAGGTTATGGTGATGGAGTAAATGTGAGGAGGTAATGCTGACAGTGACGGATGAGTGTGAGGAGGTCAGGGTGAGGGGGATGGAGTGATTGTTAAAGTGTTATGGTTACCCTAGCGGAGTGTGTGAGAGATGGTCACGGTGACAGTGATGGAGTGAGTGTGAGGGAATCAGGGTGATGGTGATGGAGTGATTGTGAGAGGCTCAGGTTCCAGTGATGTTGTGAGTGTAAGGAGAAAAGCGCGATGGAACCTACTCAGTGTGATTGGGTCAGGCTGACAGTGAGAGAGTGCATGTCATGGTATGCATGGGCCAGTGACATTCTGAGTATAAGGCGGTAATTGTGATGGCAGTTGAGTGATTATTAGTGGGTCAGGGCAACAGAGTGAACATAGGTAGCAGTGATGGAGTGAATGTGATCAGATCAGGGTGAGGGCGATGGCCTGAGTGTGAGGGTATCAGGCTGATGGTAACGGTGACAGATTGCGTGTCAGAGTGCGACAGTGACGGAGAAAGAATAAGGGGGTCTGAGTGTTTGCGATGTAGGGAGTGTGAGGGTGTCAGGTGACATTGAAGGTGTGAGTGCGATGCATTCAGTGTGACGGTGATGGAGTGAGTGTGAGTGGGTCATTGTGATGGTCGCAGAGTGAATGTGAGGGTGCGAAGGTTATGGTGATGGAGTGAGTGTGAGGGTATCATAGATTACGGTGATGTAGTGAATGGACGGATGTAAGGGTGACAGTGACGGGTGAGTGTGGGGAGATCATGGTGAGGGGTTTGCAGTGAGTGTGAGGGGATCCAGATGACCCTGATGGAGTGAGTGTGCGGGTGTCAGGCTGCTGGTGAAGGAGAGAGTGTAAAGGGATTAGAATGACGATGACAGATGGAGTGTCATGGTGTGAGTGTGACAGTAAAGTAGTTAGTGTAAGGGTGTAGGTGTATTGGTGATAAAGTGTGTGCGAGGAGTCAGGTGACCGTCAGTTTGGGAGTGTGAGGTTGTCAGGATGACAGAGTGAGTGTGAGGGAGTCAGCGTGACGGTTACTAATTGATTGCTAGACAGTCAGTGAAGAAAGTCAGGGCGATTGTGACATAGTGTACGTTGAAAGGTCAGGGTGAAAATGCCAGAGTGAGTGTGAGGGGATTGGATGACAGAATGAGTGTGAGGAGGGCAGGTGATGGTAATGGAGTGAGTGTGAGGTGGACAGCATGACAGTTACGAAGGGAGTGTGAGGGTTTCAGAAAGGTAGTGAATGAGTGAATGTGTGGGGATCAGATTGATAGTGATGGAATAAGTGTGTGAGTGTCAGGGTGATAGTGACAGAGTGAGTGTGAGATGTTCACGGTGACGGTGACTGACTGCGTGCAGGGGGTAAAGTTGTCGCTGACGGAGTGAGTGCGTGGGTTTCAGGTTCATTGTGACAGAGTTAGTCTGAGGTGGTCAGGATTTTGAGGGTTTGAGTGCGAAGGGGCTAAAGGTATCTGAGCGGACTGAATGTAATTGGGTTTGGATGACAGAGTGAATGTGATGGAGTCAGGGTGACGGTGACAGTGTAAGTGAAGTGGCCAGGGTGACAGACATGGAATGAGTGTGAGATGGTCAGGGGACAGAGTGAGATTAAGGTGGGCAGGTTGTCATTGAGGTTTTGAGTGTGAGGGGGTCAGGGTACCGGGGTGACTGTGTGTGATTGGGTTTGGGTGATGGTGATGGAGAGAGTGTGAAGAATCAGGATGACAGAGTGATTGTGAGGGGGTCAGCGTGACAGTGACGGAGTGAATGTGAGGGGACACGGTGACGGTGACTGAGTGGGTGTGAGGGTGTCAGGATGTCTATGACTGTGACTAGTCAGGGTTATTGTGACGGACTGAGTGTGATGGGGTCAGCGTGACAGAGATGGAGTGAGTGTGTGGGTATCAGGGTGTGGGTCAGATGGTGATTCTGATGGGGGTCAGTGTTACGGTGACAAAGTGAGTGTCAGGGAGTTGTGGGTGAGAGTGATGGATTGAGTGTAGGGTAGGTAGCGTAGTTGTGATGGCGTTAGTGCTTGGGGGTCAGGTTGACAATGAGTGAATGAGTGTGAGGGTGCCAGGTTGATTGTGACTGAGTGAGTGAAAGGGGATCTGGGAAACGTTGACGGAGTGAATGTGGGGGTACATAGTGATAGTGACTGAGTGAGTGCGAGTGGGTCAGGGTGCTTGTGACTGTGATTGGGTCAGGGTGCTTGTGACTGTGACAAGTCAGGGTTACTCTGACGGACTGAGTGTGATGGGCTCAGTGTGATCGAGGCGGAGTGAGTGTGAAGGTATCAGGGTGACGGTGAGAGAGTGGGTTTGATGGAGCCAATATGACGGTGACAATGTTAGAGTCAGGGATTGAGGGTGGCAGTGATTGACTGAGTATGTGGGGATAGTGTGATGGTGATGGAGTTAGTGCGAGGAGGTCAGTGTGACAGTGAAGAAGTTAGTGTGAGGGGATCACTGTGATAGTGATGGAGTTAGTGTGAGGGTGTCAGGGTGACAGTGATGGAGTTAGTGTGAGGGGATCACTGTGATAGTGATGGAGTTAGTGTGAGGGTGTCAGGGTGACAGTGATGGAGTGAGTGTATCGGGATCAGGGTGACAGTGAGAGTGTGAGTGAGTCAGGGTGACGGTGATGGAATGAGTGTTGAGGGGGTCAGAGTGATGGTGATGGAGTGAGTGTGGGGGTGCAGGGTGACCATGACCAAGTGAATGTGGGGAGGTCAGGTTGACAGTGATGGAAAGAGTGTGAATGGGTCGGGGTGACAATGATGTGGTGTGTGTGTGTGCGGTCATTGTGATATTGGGAGACTCAGTGGTAGTTGTCAAGAGTGACAGTGACGGAGTAAGTGGGAGAGTTTAACAATGACGATGAAGAAGTGAGTGTGATGTAGTCAGGTTTACTGTGACAGAGTGAGTGTTCGGGGTTCAGCGTGACAGTGAGGGTTTGAGGTTGAATGGTCAGGGGAACAGGGTGGGAGTGTGCGTGAACCAGTCAGGGTGACGGTGTGAGAGTGAGGGGTTCATTGTGATGGTGACGGTGTGAGTGTTAGGGTGTCATGGTGACAATGAGGGTTTGAGTGTAAGGACGTAATGGTCACGGGAATGGAATGAGATTGAGCGTCAGGGTGATGGTGAGGAAGGGATTCTGATGGGGTCAGGGTGACGATGACAGAGTTGAAGTCAGGGAGGTAGAGTGACAGTGACAGGATGAGTGTGAGGGGGACACACTGACGGTGATAAAGAGAGTGTGAGGGGATCAGATTGAAAGTGACGTCGTGACCGTGACCGGATCATGTTGACAGTGAACGAGTGAGTGTGAGAGAGTTGGTGTGACGATGGCAGAGTGAGTGTGAGGGGGTTAGGGTGACGGTGAGAGAGTAAGTGTGAGGTGGTCAGTACAACGGTGATAGTGTGTGTGTGAGTGGGGCAGAGTGACGGTGACTGTGTGAGTATCCGTGCGTCAGTGTGACATGATGCAGTGAATGTGACAGAGTCATGGTGATGGTGACTGAGGGATTGTGACCCTGTCAGGGAAACTGTGACTGAGTGAATATGAGCGGATTAGGGTGACCGTGAGTGTGTGGCTGTGAGTGAGTCAAAGTGACGGTGACAGAGTGAGTGAGGGGGTTCGGCAGACAGTGATAGAGCGAGTGTGAGAATGTCAGGGAGACAGTGGTGGAATGGGTGTGATGGCATCAGTATTACGGTGACGGGGTGATGGTGATTTAGTGAGCGTGTGGGGGTCTTGGTGATGGTGACAAACTGCATTGAGTGCTCAGGCTGATAGTTACGGAATGAGTGTGATGGGTTTAGGTTGACGATTACGCAGTGAGTGTGGGAGGATTAGTTTGACGGAGAGTGACCATGATGGAGCGAATTTGAGGTGGTCAGGGTGACAGAGATAAGTGAGCGTGAATGGGTCAGGTGGAAGGTGGTGAAGTGAGTGTGAGGGTGTCAGGATGATGCTGATTGAGAGAGTCTGAGGTGGCCAGGGTTACAGGGACGAAGTGAGTTTGAGGGTTTATGAGTGATGGTGACACAGTGAGTGTGAGTGGGCCAGGGTGATGATGATGGAGTACGTGTGATGGGGACAGGGTGATGGGGACAAAGACTGTGCGAGTGCCTCCGCGTGACAGGGTCAGAGGGACTGTGAGTGCATCAGCGTGACGGGGATGGAGTGAGTGTATGTTTCCATCAGGTTGACATTCATACATTGTGTGTGAGTGTTTCAGGGTGATGGTGACTGCGTGAGTGCGACCCTGTCAGGGAAACAATGGCGGAGTGAGTATGAGGGGGACAGTGTGATGGTGACTGGGTGAGTGTGAGGGTGTCCGGTTGTCAGTAACTGAGTGAATGCGAGGGTGCCAGGGTGACAATGACGGAGTGAGTGTGAGTGCATCAGGGTGACAGTAACAGAGTGAGTGTGACGGTGCCAGGGTGACAATGACTGAGTGAGTGTGTCGGTGGCAGGGTGACAATGATGGTGAGTGCGAGGGTGCCAGGCTGACAGAGACGGAGTGAGTGTAAGAGGGTCAGAGCAATAATAAGGGAACGAGTGTGAGGGCATCAAGGTGACAATGACGTAGTGAGTGTGAGATGTTCAGGGAGACAGTGCCGGAGTGAGTGTGAGCGTGTCAGGGTGACCGTGACGAAGTGTATGTGACGGTCTTGGAATAATGTTAATGAGATGACGGTGATGCAGTGAATGTGAGGTGGTCAGGGTGGCAGTGAAGGAGTGAGTGTGAGGTGGTCGGGGTGGGTGTGAGCGTGACGGGTTCACGTTGATGGTGACCGAATGAATTAGAGGGATTCCGGGTGATGGTGACTGAGTGTGTGCGAATGGGTCAGGGATATGGTGATGGAGTGAATGCGAGGGTGTTAGGGTGACGGTGATGGTGTGGATCTGATGGGTTCAGGGTGACCCTGATGGAGTGAGTGCAATGTGAACAATGCGACAGTGTGAGAGGTGGTGGCGATGGTGACGGACCGAGTGTGAGGTGGGCAGCGTAACGGAGCCGGAGTAAGTGTGTCGGCGTCAGGGTGGCAAAGATGGAGTGAGTGTGAGGGGGTGAGGGTGACAGGGACAAAGACAGTGTTAGGGCCTCAGGGTGACGGGGACAGGCAGATTATGAGGGGCACAGGGTGAACGTGACAGAGTTACTGTGAGCGCCTCAGCATGGCAGGGACAGAATGTGCATTTGTGCGCCAGGTAAACAGTGACAGAATGAGTGCGACGGGGTCAGCGTGACGGGGACAGAGAGAATGTGAGGGGCTCAGAGTGATGGTGAGTACCTCAGCATATCAGGATCGGAGTGCATGTATGTTTGTCAGGTTGTCACTGATGCAGTGACTGCGAGGGTTTCAGGGTGATGGTGACTTAGTGATTGCGACCCTTTCCAAGGAAGAGTGACGGAGTGAGCGTCAGGGGGTCATGGAAACAATGGCGGAGTGAGTGTGAGTGGGTCAGGGAAAGGCAGATTCGGAGTGGGAATTCAATTCTCCCTTCGCCAGTTGTTACTCTGTATGTTGCTCCTGACCCATCACAACAGAGGTCTGTGTGAATGCGCAAAAACCTCTCTCTATACATTTCACTCAGAATAATGTCAATAACAGGACGGATTAAAACAAAATGCAAACTGCGTTCAGTGCTGGACGTAGGGAATCATGTTACTGTAGAGCCTTTACAGCACTGAGATCAGGCTTTCGGTCCATCATTCACACACCAGTCTGCACTCCCTCTTGAAACCTCTCCAATTACCCAGATCCCTGTCTGATTGAAGACTGTCTGTGTGGAGTTTGCACATTCTCCTCGTGTCTGCGTGAGTTTCCTCCGGGTGCTCCAGTTTCCTCACACAGTCCAAAGATGCGCAGGTTAGGGTGGATTTGCAACGCTCAATAGTCAATAGTGTCCAGGTGAGTGTTGGTTATATGGTTAGCCATGAGAAACGCGGGGTTACAGGAATAGTGTAGAGGGTGAGACTTGGTGGGATGCATGATGAGCCGAATAGCCTGTTTCTACACTGTAAGAATTTTATGATCCTATGCTCCATCCCATCTATCTCTGTGGATGAAGAGGACTATCACCTGATCAAATATCCCCTTCAATGGGTCAACGTTTGTTTTCTATCTGACAAAGAACTGCAGATGTTACAGATCTGAGAGACAGCACAAAAATTGCTGGGAAACTCAGCAGGTCCGGCACCATTTGTGGGGAGTGAACCTTTTGGATCCAGTGATTGTTCTTAAGGACTGAAGGCTTCTGATTCTGGTGTTTTCAGACCTGTTGATGTTTTACAAGCAATTTCTTGTTTTGCTTTCAGCCCCAGTTCAGTTGGTGACTATCACGGCCTTGTTATGTGTGTTTGAGGAAAGGTACAGCAGCCCAGCTAGCGCGGTGGTGTTGTAGTGGTGAGTATAGCAGCCTTCCAAGCAGTTGACCTGGGTTCGATTCCCGGCCATCGCAGCGTCGTGGCTTTTCCTGTGGTTTTGCAACGAAAAGTCTTGAGCACCAACGTTGCATTATGTGGCGAAATGGATTTGTCAGGTTTCTTTAAGGTTTTCATGGTGATGGTTCCTGTTAATTGCCGTGACAATCCGGGCAGCGTTGCTCGAAAGCTTTCCTCTCTGCTGCCCATTGCTTATTTGAATATTGTTTGCAACATAAGGTTCGTTTTGTTTTGTTGGAAAAGTGAGAGATTGCTATCGTCAGAAACCTTAAATAATTACAGAAGCAGATGGAAATTCGGAACAGATTCAACAGCCTCTATCGTGGACAGGAAGGAGGTTTAAATGCGTCAAATTTCTTCAAGGTTAAAATACGTTCGCCCCTCAAAACCATTTGGAAGCTTAAGAATTACAAACATCACATTATAACTTTTCCTCATCCGTTCACGTTTCACAATATCATTCCGGTAGGAGGACGACCAGTTTTGTGTGGTTTATGCAATGTTACTATATTCGAACATTGACTGTTTCGTAGTTAAATGACGTTTCATTTCGTTCAGTTTTCCAATAGAGTTGGGTTAGTCCACACTTAGTTTTTTGTTTGTGTTACAACGGTAGTGCGAAGTAAATTGTGTTTCGGTTCAAGCCTGGAAGTTTCACCAATTGAATTGCATTGCCGTACATTTGCCTTCAGGAGAAAAGAAAAAGGGACCTAGACCATCTTTTTAACTCATAGGAGTTTGATCTGGTTCAAAACCTCCTCATTTCGGTCAATAAATGTTCCTACAGTCCGCAACAATGATTTTCACAGATTCGAGGAGGATACACAGACATCGTTATTAATTGCTATTACCTCGGACATGAGACATTTGGGAATGATATTCCTCAGACCATTGCTCAGCCAAGGTTAATGGTCTGGAATCCGGCAAAATTGGGAGCAATGCATTTCCCAGGAGACTGAGAGGTTACTAACAGAGCGGGAGGTGGAGAGTCGGGAGCAGAAGTACAGGGACAGTCCTCTCTGATCACTGACTCTTCAACGTTAGTAAGACGAGTGCCAGGAATGACTGGCATTGGTCAGAATAACAAAATGCTATTATGGAAAATAAAGAGCATGAAAGCAAGGGAAGGCTTAAAGCATGAACCCCACTGGCGATCTGTTGCAAGGGGTCTGTAGAATGCAGGATGAGATAAGAATAGTGGAATTCTCTCACACCAATTAGCAAAGAAAGGTTGACGCTGAAAGGTCTCGATGGTGAGATTAGATTACAGTTAGTAAAGTTAGGCTTCCTGTTAAGTATCATTATGACTCGATTGGGAACATAAATATTTGGGACATGACATTAAGTATCAAATTAATAGTTAATAGAGTCAGCCTGATTGAGATTATTGACAATAAATAACTAATTATGACGTCGGGAAAATATGAAGTAGGGTCTGGAATGAAAGCCCATTGTTGCGAAAGCTGACATTAAATATCTAACCGTCACATGAGAATAACGTTAAGTAGAATGAACAATTAAAGAGATGATGGGAACTAACATCACTGGTTTATTGTGTAGCGAGTGTGAGGTACTTTGATTAATATATTTAGACATGCTGATAAGCAAACAAAGCGTGGGAAAAATTTATAAAAAACCATGGACGATGAAGTTCGAGAGCATTCGAGAATCTGCTTTCTCGCTGTCACGGTTTTTCGTTTGCAGATAACAAACCGACTTCTTGAAGAACACTCTACGTCTCCTCGTGAATCTCTATACGTTTTCCACGACAAAACTCAGCAGGTCTGGCAGCATCCATGCAGAGAGAATCGTGGACAATATTTAACAACTCAATAATCTCCCACAGGTACTGCCAAACCAGATAGTTTTGTCAGCAGTTTCTGATTTTGTTTCAGATTCCCAGAGTCCACAGTTCATTACATTAACCTTTAAACCATTGCAGAAAGTTCTTTGTGGTTCTTCACACGGAAATTTTCCGTTTGAGGAACATTTTCCTGCCCCAATTAGAAACAAGAAACCCTGCCGCAGAGAAAACAGATGCTTTAACAACAACGATCGCTGTCGCCTTTAGAGATCTTGAACCACCAGCCTTTCATTTAACGGTCTAATACGCTGAAACTTCCAACCTAAAACCTTGCCCGAACATCTAAAGCAGGCTGTGACGGACTTCAATCTGTCCTTCCCAGATCGAGAAGTGTCCTTTTATCAGTTTTATTTTTCCAAAATAAAGTCTGGAACATTCATTATGGAGGCATGGGAACAGTCTTATCCCATCCACGACAGACACACCCATGTCGCTGAGCACCAGCTCTCCTCCAACTGGGTCCACATCCCTTCAAGCCTCCTAGTCCCTTGTGTGGTTCCGAGTTTTTTCATTGTCCCGGAGTCTCGTTGAGGTTTGTGTTTGTCATGTAGGGGAACGAGAATTATTTCAATGTCTCAGATCAGTTCATGTCCCGAGAACATCAAAGTTTATGGTCTGTCCTCTTAAAGAAGGGGAAGCGGTCTTGACTGTCTCTGCTCATTCGGGCAGTTCACCCTTCTTCATTCTCCTTGGATTTCACTTCTCACAGAGTTTCTGAAGATTCACAATGTTGGAGACTGGGTTATATGGTTTGCCTCATTAACATTTTTTCCACCTGCCAATTGATATTTTCCCAAAATCTCTTTAACACTCCTCTGCCTTGCACCATGTCCAGGGTCGAGATTTCCTGGCATTTGGAGAGATCCCGAGGTTTTCTTTGGAGCTAAGAGAGTTAACTGAAGATGTTCTGCAGCTGTTTATCTTGATGGGGGAGGGAGCGATGGGGATTGGTACATTGACGATCAGGAGGAAGTATTGTCACTGAACAGGGTCAGTGTCCAGAGGACTGTGATTGAAGGAATTTAATGAAATGCAGCACTTGTACACAGTAAATTCAGAGAATACTGCAGAAAACCGGCGGATCTAGCGGTACTTGTGGAAAGAGAAACAGAGATAACATTTTGAGAGTGATATATTTGTGATCAAGCACTCGACGTTCTAGCACACTACACTGCCAGCGAAATTACAGCTAATGAGGTGTTTTTGAGGAAGATTCAGGTTTGTTTGTTCATTCAAAAGTCAAAAAAGACAATGCTGCAAACAGTCAGAGCTGGCACTGGACAGTGCAGACCGACCTTGAGGGTTTTTTCTGCTCTGATATACACCTGGGATAATGTGGCACCAGAAGGCCTCCTCATAGCGGAAGGGGACAATTATGTAAGACTTAGGTGTGGGGGATATTTTCTCTTTCAGAGGTTAGCAAATCTGTGAAGTTGTTTGCAACAGAGGGTTGTCAATGCTGCATACATGCAAGGCTGAGAAAGATAGACATTTGGTCACTTCGGGAATCTAGGGCCACAGAGATGAGGCCGAAAGGGGATTTGAGGATTAACCAAATCAGCCGTGATCTCATTGAAACTTGTTGCTGACTTGATGGGTTAAATTGCTTCCATCTGCTCTAATGTCTTTGTTGTCATTTCGAAAATGTGAACCATCATTGCAAATTAAGAAAAGCAGAAAGTTTAGAAGAGATGATTACCGTCAAACTGAGTCAACATCATTTTTGAAAGGAAAAACACACGATGACAATCTGACAGATTTCTTTGTTAGCATAACCTGCAGACTTGGTGAAGGACGATGCTCAGTAAAGTTCATTTGAATTTTAGCAAGCATTCAATAAGGGGCTATATAAAAGTCCGTTGCACAATAAAGGAGTTCTCGGTGTTGGGTCATAAAGCAGCATTGTCTGTCCATTGTCGACTTAACAGAAATCACCGAATCAAGATTAATGAGCGGTTTTCAAGTTGGAAAGATATATTTAGTGAAATCCAGAATGGTCAGTCATCGGATTTAATGTTTTATCTGACCGAATGACTTGGAGGAAGTGACAGAGTGAAATGCTGCGATACACAATAGGTGGGTGAGCATATTGTGATAAGGATGTGGAATTTTGCAAACAGGTATCAATAGTATGAGTGAGTGGAGAAGTCTTGGCAAATGCAGTTTCATGTAGGGGCACTTTTATCTCTTAATAGGTTCACAGCTCTCCATTCAATTTGCAATGTTGCAACCCCACACAAGAGCGCATTCGCTCGCTGTTGCAGATTTTGTTGACACATTGTCACCACTGTTTTTGATCATGTGTTGGTTTCTGAGTGACAATTGTTTCCACTGTACCGGAGGTACCAGAGACACGTTTATCAGTTCAGCCGAATATACGATAAACAATGTCCCTTTCAAAGCGTGAGGTTCCATTCCAACCATGCACCAGCCAAAATATCCAGGGCCGTGGAATGCAAATGGCCACATGCTCGGGGGATTGAGAGTGACGGCTCCATGTCAAATAGTGCTGAAACAAAAGTAACTGATTTAGAATGCTCTGAATGAAACCGAATGGAACTCTCCCTAAACTTTTCTCAATTCACTCGGGAAAATGATGCTGTTGCGTGCACGTGGGTTTACGTACTGAACAGTTTATTGTCAGTAACAGGGGTGGGGTGGGGCAGGATAGTGAGGTTTTCGTGTGGTTGAGATGTGATCTGGTCGAACAGGGAATTCAAACGCCCACAGAACAGACAGCTGGTTGATCCAGGAACTCAGTCCCATCTTCTGTCTCAGGACCAACAAAAAAAATTGCGGGAAAATCTCAGCACGTCTGGTAGAATCTTGGAAAGGAAAATAGAGTTAAGACTTCAAGACCAGTGACACTTCTTTCTCCATGTCCATCTCCCTCTGCCTTACACACCCTTCCTTTTTATTGAATGTCTCAGTGACTTCCAACTTTATACTCAGATCCTCTTTTATTACTTCGTCTCCAAACATTTTCCCAGTCTCTAAACTTACATCAGACGTGTTCCATCTCTCACCTCACCCAGTTATGACCGGAGGACTTCGAACTGAAAAAAAAACTCTGTTTCTATTTCCTTAGGTTCCGGATGGCCAGGGACCAGAAGGCATCGGTGGACAGTTAGAGCTTTCAGCCCATCTAGTCTGCCCGACCATTCGACCATGGCTGATATCTTTCCCAACCCAATTCTGTTCCGGTCTGTTCGGAACAAAGCCATACCCGCTGCGGGACAGATATATGGGTCTCTGGCCCCAATTGTGTTTCTGCGAGGGAGTAGTTAGCTCCTTCACCACTCATGGCAAGGACTGGTGCTTCAAAATGTGGGGAGAAAGAAAATAGGCACAAAGGTTTGGACAGGTTAGGTCAAGGGTTATTGTCAGCATCAGTGGAATCCCTGCTTCAGAGTCTGAGTTTGAATTGCACAGACCTGGATCCAATTCGCATTCAGGAAATAAAGATTTATTTCTCTTCTTTTGGTTTATCTGAATGAAAACTATTTCCTGCTTCCACACAGAGCACAGACGCGGATCTGCCAGAATCAATCCAGTGATTGATCGCATCCAACTAGAAGGATAATTGCGGCAGATACACGAGACACCTGTCACCGCAAATCGCCTCTAAGGATCTCGCCTTTCTCAGCTGAAACTATCTCACTGTTCCTTCAATGTCGTTTGTTTTAATTCTCGGAACTCCCTCCCGAGCGACATCATGGATGCATCTCTGTGCTGAGTACTTCCACGATTCTGTAAAGTAGCTTACTATCGCAAGCTCTGGAGTCATTATGGATGGGCAGTGAAGCTGATCCCAAAGAGTGACGTGCATACTCCAGAAATTCGTTTCATACGGCTGCAATTTCGAAATGGAAACCCGAAAGTATTCGGGAACAAGTGAGAAGTTTCGAAGGGGGAGTAGGATAAACTGAAAGTCAATGATGACTGGCAGACGTGAGGCAAGAATTGAGTTTGATGCTGTTGGTACAAGGCTCAACGTCAGTGCTAAAACTATCTTACTACCCACTGTTAACACCGACTCACACACCACTCCTGGTAAATTCAACACAATTACCCTGATCTTTTGGTATGAAATTCCCTCTGTGCATATTCACGCGTTTTATCGGCCCCGAGAGGATGAACGCATCCCCTTTACCCTGTCAGATTACAGAGGGGAAGGCAATAGTTTGAAAGCAAAGCAAGAAGAGATTGCCCTTTCGGTGCATTTTCACTGAAGGAAGACTAGCTGTGACCTGTTCTTTCCTGCATAAGCGCAGGTTGATATATATTCTCATCGAGCAGCTTTATTACTGCAAGGAAGTCCGAGTTACTCTGATCAAATAGTTAATTAAATGCACATATGGATTTGAAGATCATCGTATGTGGCTTTGTCAGTTAAAGCAACTGGTAATAACCAGGCGAGTATGGTGTCAAATGCTCTGAAATGTTCCGTACATTGAAAGTCCATTGCATAAACTTATTGTAAAAGCCGTATTGTTGATCCAATATCGCGACAGTGAGGGCTCAGCATGCTTCTTGTGTTTGAGCTCAGCCCGTTGTTATTTGGTGATACCAAGCCCTGCCGCCTGCTGTGGAGCCATTAGTCAATGTTCTATCCTGCTCATCCAACGGCGAGATTCTGTAATCTGCTCAACAATGATCTCTCCATCGCTTCTACTTTTCGTCTCTCGCTGTCACAGCAAGTCGTTTTGTAAATAATGAAGTGAGGCAGGAGACACTGCAGACTTGCCAGGAAATGTTGTGGGAATAACGCATCCATTGCGAGATGACAGCTCTCATTGTCTGCTGTCGCCATTCATTAATTTTAGGCAAACTGCAATGACGTCATTGAAATCCTATAATTGGAGTGAAACTGCTTTTCTTCTGGTCAGTTATGAATTCTAATTACAATTGTAAATGATCATGTTTTGAGTGAAGAAATGTCGTCTGACCTCAGACCTAAGTGACAGAGATGTTACCTGGAGACTGTGAGCCCAGTTCTACACACTCTGGCCGGGGCGGTGTTGGGGGGGGGGGTGGAAGGAATTGGGCGGGTTGGGGGGGAGTGGAGAAAGCCACGAAACAGGTATACTCTCAAACTGTCACCGAATGTCAGACTTTTCTAAGAGTAGGACTAGAAATTGAGGGATATTGACAGACAGAGAGTGGGAGAATGTAGAAGAGAGTGAGATGGTACAGAGAGACAAAGGGAGACAAATAGATAGGCATACGAAGGTAAACACTGAAAACAGAAGCTCTCCATTCAACGTTGTTGCTCATGGACAGAAAGGACAAGATAAAGGTAATGAGTAAGGCCAGCCTTTCATCAACTCAGGAGAACAACAACAGCATTACAGCCGATATGACATTTTTCATTTTACAGATGACGAATGTCAGCTAATGAGAGATTCTGATATGTATGCTGATTCGTGAAGTGAAACTGGCAATTACCCTGGAATTAAAACAATAAAATGCACAAAAACCTGATTTTGTCGATATGAAAAATTTAATCTCTTTGTCTCCACGGGTGCTGTCAGGCCGGCTGAATTTGTCTGTCAATTCCTGTTGTTGATTCAGATTTCCAGGATTCGCACTTATTTGTTTTACGCTAGTCTGAATACTGTTTGTGACAAAACTCCATCAATTGCCAGCACCATACAACATTCCCTGCTTTGGGAAGGCTGTCAACAAGATCACCGGGCAGAGGAAATCTCCCATTGCCACAGCAGTAAGAGTACTGAATCCTTACCACGAGACTTCCAGGGAAATTGAAATATGGTGCTGTATATTTCCATAACGAATCCCCTTTTGTTTTTTTCATTTGTGATCATTTTAGCTGCACATCAATTTCGTTCTTTCTTCCATTCCTTTCAGCGTGGAAAAGGTCTTTCCGCCTATCTGCAGTGCGGGAGACCGGATATTCATCTACTCCAGTCCCAGTTTCCAGCATGAGGCACTTAACCTTGCATGTTCTGATGTTTCCAGGGTAAATTTCAATGAGATACTCCCCGTGCTCTGAAATGACACAATCATAGGACTGAACTTTGACGTGGTCACACTGTATGGTAATCGCCCTGAGGAATTCATCCACACAGGTGGACAGACAGACAAATCCCCCGAGAGCAGGAGAGATGTCAGGATGAGACCAGTTTAACGTGCTTTACATCTGGCAGTTTCTCCGACCACCTCACCGCAGCATGTCAAAGATTTCTGCAGCACAGAAAATGTACTTCAGCTGAACAAGTTTGCACCAGTCGAATACAAGTCCCTGACTGTTCTCGTCTCATTTTCCAACAGTTGGCTCACAGCTTCAAACGCAGTTGGTGGTGGAAGTGTACACCTCAATGCGTCTCAAATCTCTCCAGAAACTTCTGCTTGCTTATCCCTGACAGGCAGTGGGTTTCAGATTTGCCCGTTTTTGTTTTTAAGCTGACTCTTCCAGTCGAAGTTAGGGAGCAATTTCCGTTCGCAATTATTGGCAGTACTCCATCGTCATCAGTAGGATTCGAGGCTGCATGTTTAAAGCCATATGAATTTCAATTCCATTGCCTTAACCACTCCTCCAGGACGACAGGACGATACTGTGCAATTCACTTCCCAGGTCTCCTTCCTTGTGGAGCTGAGGAAGAGTAAATCATTATTGGGTTTGTTTGAATCCAATCATTCCACAGCTTCCAAACATGTAAAATTTCGGTGCGTGGCGAGGCTGGCCGCATCGTCCTGATGGATGAAATGGGCATTCAGTTAAAATAAAAACAGAACTTGCAAGAGAACCTCAGCAGGTCCAGCAGCATTTCTGGAGAGGCATTAAGAGGCAATGTTTCAGAACTTCATCAGCGCTGTGTTTTCTCCCACAGGTACTCCCAAATTGGCTCGTTTCTGCAGCAGTTTCGTTTTGGTTTCAGATTCCCACAAGTCACAGTTCTTGACATTAATCTTGACAGCAATGCGGAAATGTCATTGTGGTTAGTCACACAGTAGTGTTTCCATTTGGAGAATATCTTTTGACCTCATTAGAAATTGAAACATTGCAGCAAAGCAAACAGATGCATTAAGAGCAGTAATCGCTGTCGCTCTGAGGGCTCTTAAATCAGCTATCTTTCATTCAGCAGACTAATGCGCTGACACGTGCAATCCAGCACATCACACGATCCTCCAAAGTAGGCGGTTACTGAATCTCAACTTCAGTCTGCCCTTCCCAGAATGACAACTGACCTCTATCAGATGCATTTTTTCAAAATAGAGCCTGGGACGCTCATTATGGAGACCTAGGAACAGTCTGATCGCACTCACTGCAGGCGTACCCATGTCACTGGGAAGCTTCTCTCCCACACCCTGACAGTCTGAGTTCCAGCCTCTCAGTGCTTGTCTGGCCCGAGCTTTTTCAATGTCCTAGGGTCCTCATATACAAAAACGATAAATCTGTCAATGTCTCAGATCAGTTCATGTCCCGACAACATCAGAGTTAATGTCCCGTCCCCTTAAAGAGGGGGAAGCTGTCTTGACAGTTTCTACTCAGTCCGAAAGTTCACCCTTGCTCATTCCCCTCCGATTTCACTTCCTAAAAAGTTTCTGAAGATCCACAAAGCTGGAAACTGGTTTCCATGTTTGCCTCCTTAACATTGTTCCGCTCTCAAATGTCAATATTTCCCCAAAATCTCTTCACTATCCTCTGTCTTTCACCGTGTCCAGGGATGAGAATTCCCTTATGAGGAGAGAGTCCAGAGGCTGGTAAGTTTCACTTTGGAGTGAAGAAGGTGAACCAGAGATTTCCTGCGGCTGTTTATAATGATGTGGGTGGGAGCGGTGGGGATGGGCGCTTTGACGAACAGGAAGAAAACTTGCCACCGTCCAGGGTCAGGACATGGAGGACTATGATTAACGGAATCGAATGTAAAGTTGCACTTTTGCACAGTACATTCAGAGGATACTGCAGAAACTCGATGTGTCCAGCAGTATCCGTGGGAAGAGAAACGGTCAAGGTTTTGACAGTGGTACAGTTCTGATTAAGAACTCGAGGTTACAAAATCAAATCGAACCATCGGCATGGTTTGTTGAGATTGTTCTTTTTTCAAGTTTGAGTGCGAAATCGTCCTTTCGGAAATCATTGAAAACGTAGTCGGCAGAATTCGAAACTGCGTGGGGATTCCCAATGGATATCTAACCCATCACCTTTCCCACTCTGACACGACTACACATTTAACTCCTGTGCTTAATACATCTTATGAAATGAATGTTTCCAACCTGAAACACCAGTATTTGGCTTGCCCTGTCCGCAGCCTGACCCCAGTATTCGCTGTCCCCCTCTCTTGGTTCAGAACGGAGTAGGATGCTGGGAGATCCAGTTGAATTACACGCGTTGATGAGAGATAATTGTGGCTCAGCAGTTAGCACTGCTGCCTCGCATCACCATGGTCCCAAGTTTCATCCAACGTCGGGCCACTGTCTGTGTGCTTTTTGCACATTCTCCCCCTGTCTGCGTGGGTTTCCTTCCACAGTCCAAACATGTGTTCGTCAGGTGAATTTGCCGTGGTAAATTGCCCATAGTGTTTGGTGCATTACTCACAGGGAAATGAGTCTGGGTGTGTTAATCTTCAGAGGGTCAGTGTGGACTTGTAGGGCCGAAGGGGGCCACACTGGAGGGAATTTAATCCATTAAAGTGGATGAGAAGGATCCATGTTCATGTGCAGAGAGATTAATAAACATAGCAATGGATCGAGAAAATATTGTATTGGTCCAGTGCTTTCATCGCCAGCTGAGTTACAGAGGGTTACCTCAGATTACAACAGGATCTGTACCAGATAGGTCAATTGGCTGAGAAGTGGCAGCAGGAATTTAATTGAGATAAATTCGAGGTGCTGCATTTTGGGAAAGCAAATCTGAGCAGGACTTAGGCCATTAATGGTAAGATCCTAGGGAGTGTTGCTGAACAAGGAGACCTTCGAATGAAGGTTCGTAGCTCCTTGAAAGGGGAGTCGCAGGTCGGTAGAATAGTGAACAAGGCGTTTGGTCTGCTTTCCTTTATTGGTCAGAGTCCTGAGTACAGGAGATGGGAGGTCATGTTGCGGCTGTACAGGACATTGTTTAAGCCAATGTTGGAATATTGCGTGCAATTTTGTTCACCTTCCTGTCGGAAAGATGTTGTGAAGATTGAAAGGGTTCAGAATAGTTTTACAAGGATGTTACCAGGGTTGGAGGATCTGAGCTGCAGGGAGAGGCTGATCAGGCTGGGGCTATTTTCCCTGATGCATCGGAGGTTGAGGGGTGACCGTCTCGAGGTTTACAAAATTATGCGGGGCATGGATAGGATTAATAGACAAAGTCTTTTTCCTGGGGTCAGGGAGTCCAGAACTCGAGGGCATAGGTTTAGGGTTAGAGGTGAAAGATATAAAAGAGACCTATGGAGCAATGTTTTCACGCAGAGGATGGTACGTGTATGGAATGAGCTGCCAGAGGATGTGGTGGAGGCCGGTACAATTGCAACATTTAAGAGGCATTTTGATGGGCAAATGAATGAAAAGGGTTTGGAGGGAAATGGGCCGGGTGCTGGCAGGTGTGACGAGATTGGGTTGGGATATCTGGGTCGGCATGGACAGGTTGGACCGAAGTGTCTGTTTCCATGCTGTGCATCTCTATGACTCTATGATTCTATGTGATCTTGAACAAAATTCGCTTTTGGCAAATCTAATGTGCAATTCATGTCTGTTTGTGGTCAAGATTAGAAAATGTTTCAAATACTCACAGCTGGCTCTGCAGAGTTAAGACCGACCTTCGGGTGTTTATACTGCCCTGATTTAAATATATGGATAATGTGGGACCAGTGGGCCTTATCACAGCGGATGGGGTCAAACATGAAAGACTGACGTGAGGAAAATATTCTCTCTTTCGGAGGATAGCAAGTCTGTGGAAATGCATCCAACAGAGGTCTGTCAAGAATGGGTACCTTCAAGGCTGAGATAGACAGTTATTTAGTCAGTCCGCAATCAAGGGCCACGGAGATAAGGCTGAAAAGTAGAGTTGGGGATTATACAAATACGAGATATCATTGAAAGCTGTGGCTGACTTGATGGGCTAAATTGCTGCTATCTGCTCTAATGTCTTTGCTGTCATTTGGAAAATGCTAGACACCATTTAAAATGAGTAAAAGCACAACGTTAGGAAGAGATGTTTGCACTCAAACTGTGTCAACATTATTTATTTCAAGGAAAATCACACTTGCCAATTTGCCAGATTTCTTTGCTAACATGACCAGCGGAGCTGATCAAGGGAGCTGTTCGGTATAGTCCTTTCGAATTTCTGTCAAATACTCAATTAGGAGCCATATAATAGATCATTGCACACTGAGAGAGTTCACGGTGTTGGGTAATAAATCAGCATTAACTGTCCACTGTCTACTCACAAGAAGTCACCGAATCGGGGTTATTGAACAGTTTTCAAGTTGAAAACATATAATTAGTGAAATCCAGAATGGTCAGTCATCGGGCTTCAATGATTTATCTGTCTTAATGACTTGAAGGAAGTGGCAGAGTGAAATGTGTCCAGTTCTGCTGCCGATACGCAATCAGTGAGCGGGCTTATTCTGATGAGGACGTGCAAAACTGCAAAAAGATAATGATAGTATGAGTGAGTGGAGAAATCTTGCAGTTTCATGTTGTGAGTGTGAGGTCATGCACTTTGTGAGGAATACTCAAAAGATAGACTACTATTAATATGGAAAGAAACCCAATAAAAGGGTGGTTCAGATGGTTTCCAAGAAAAGACGGAAACTAAGTCGCCTGTAAAGTAATCGATGACCAAGATATGGCTTGTCTGGTTCTATGGGCCATACGTATTTTATTGATTATTGTTCTCCAAACATTCTTTACAATAGAACCGGGAGTGAGAGAGGGGAAATTAAGATCACCCATGATTACTGCCATCTTTTAGCACTCACACACAGTATATTTCTTGTCCGTCTTATTTCTCACTCTGGCTATTGCGAGTGGGCTTGTCAACTACACCTGCTGCTGACTTCTTTTCTCACTGTTCCTTATCTCGACACAAAACACATTTTACATCCTTATTTCTTGAATCAAGGCAATCTCTAATCATTGCATAAATATCACTAAAATCTCGGCATTTCGCACGCCTCTGAATGTCATCTTCCAATATTAATTGATTATTTACTGTATTGTAATTGCACATGATAAGAGAAAGACAAAAAAGACATTGGTGGACCTGGGTTTCAGACGCGCGTTATTGAAGTTAAAACGCAGATTACTGCCCACAATACGATCATAGAAGCACTCAATTAATGTACAGAAAAAGTTCAGTGTCGTAGAGCATGTCAAGAGCAGCACCAGAAACACAACAGAAATACTGTTCTGGGCTATTATTTTGTATGTATTTCTCAATGAGCAATAGACTTTTACATGTGTTCCATCAGGAGGTACTTCACACAAGGAAGTAACCAGTGCTGCTGACGGTCATATAATCCCAGTTCCAACTCCCGGGATCAGAGATACTCAGTGTCCTGCATTTCGATATGAGGAACAGCTGTCCGTGGCATTTACGGACTAGATGAACTTTATGAATGCAGCTCGCACGTTGTCAGCCTCTTTCTCCTATATATTGTTTCTTGCAGTCCCTTGGTGGAATCTCGTCAAATACTTTGTCCTGCACCTGATGGGTCTTGGGTCTTGTGTTCTCAAACCCCAACAATCGGAAGCGGAAACTATTGATTGAAACTAATTCAATTCATTACACTCACTGGACCGCAGCGTTTCACATGAGCTTCAGCAGCGCTGAGAATGTCATCGAGAAAGGGGAGGAAAAGGCTGGAAACCTTCTTCACAGCTCCGCTGAAAATTCCAACAACAACTCCGAGGACCGGAGCTTCACATCTTTCTGCTCCAAAACTCTACGGTTTTCTGCCGCAGAGAATTGCATCCTCAACTCCCGCGTGCAAGGTGAGGATACCAAGCCCGACACTATCAAGGATGGTAGTTAGAGCGAGGGCAACACCGGTCACTATCATATGGACAGCCACAAACACACTCTTTGCATATGGAAGTCCATTCCTTCACACTCTCTTCATTTTACCATCATCCCAGAGATTATTCTGATAAAACAGCTTTGCACTGCCTCTGTGACAAGGAGACCATTGATTTATAAAGGTCGGAAAGTCTGTCCACAATAGCCGAAATACTGCCTCAACAACACCACAACACCTACACGTGATTCATTTTGTAATGAAGGCTGACATTTCATTTCCTGTCCTGGTTAATGGATGCCCTGCATGAATTCTGTTCGTGATGCGTGACCAAGGACATTCCGGTCCTTTTTGGCAAAAGCACTTCCCAACCTCTCACCTTCTAATAAATACAACATGAAAAGGAATGTATAAGTTCAAAGGAACAAAGGAAATTTACAGCCCAGGAACAGGCCCTTCGGCCTCCAAGTCTGAGCCGATCCAAATGTACTGTCTAAACCTGTCGGTCAATTCCTAAGCATCTGTATCCCTCTGCTCTCCATCTACCACATCTGTCCACAAGCATCTTAAATGAATCTACCGTGCCTGCCTCTACCACCTCTGCTGGCAACGCCTTCCAAACGGCCACCACCCAGTGTGAAGTACTTGCCGCGTGTATCCCCCTTAATCTTTCCACCTCTCACCTTGAAAGCGTGACCTCTCGTTATTGAATCCTTCATCCTGGGAAAAAGCTTGTCTCTATCCACCCTGTCTATATGCTTCACGATTTTGTAAACCTCAATCAGGCCCCCCCTCAATCTCCTTTTTATTAATGAAAATAAACTTAACCTACTCAACCTTTCTTCATAGACAGCACCTTCCATCCTAATAAACCTTCTCTGCACCCTCCAAAAGGCGTCCATATCCTTTTGATAATGTGGCGACCAGAACTGTAATCAGAATTCTAAGTGCGGCTGAACCAATGTCTTGGACAATGTTAACATGACTTGCCAGCTCATATACTCAATACGCTGTCCAATGAAGGCAAGCAAACCATATTCCTTCTTGACAACTCTATCAACCTGTGCAGCAACCTTCAGGGTACAATGGACCTGCACTCCCAGATCTCTCTGCCCAACAACTTTTCTCAAGGCTCTTCCGTTCATTGTATAATTCGCTCTAGAATTAGTCTTGCCTACATGCATTACCTCACATTTGTCTGGATTGAAAACCATCTGCCACTTTCCGTCCAAATCTGCAGTCCCTCTATATCCTCCTGCATTCTCTGACAGTCCCTTATGCTTTCAGCTACTCCAACAATCTTCGTGTCATCTGCAATCTTGCTGATTATACCAACAGTGTCCTCTTCCAGATCATTTATTTATATCACAAACAACAGTTGCCCCAACACTGACCCCTGTGGATCACCACTGGTCACCTTTCACTATTTCGAGAAACTCCCTTCAAATACTCCTCTCTGTCTCCTGTTTCTCAACCTGTTCTTTATCCACCTAGCTAGAATACCCTGCACACCATATGACTTCAATTTCTCCATTCGTCTACCATGGGGAATCTTATCAAACGCCTTACTAAAGTCCATGTGTATGACATGTACAGCCCTTCTTTCATCTAGCAAATTGCTCACTTCCTCAAAGAGCTCAATTAAGTTGGTAAGGCACGATCTCCCCTGCACAAAACCATTTTGCCTATCACTGTAAACCCATTCTTTTCTAAATATAAGTAGATGCTATCCCTCAGTACCTTCTCCAGCAACTTTCCCACCAATGACGTCATGCACACTGGTCTTTGGTTATCCAGAATATTCCTACTACCCTTCTTGTACAGGGAGACAACATAAGCTACCCTCCAATCCTCCGGCACCTCACCTGTATTTCAGGATTCCACAAAGATATCTGTCAGGGCCCCAGCTATTTCCCCTCTCGCCTCCCTCAGCAACTTGAGATAGATCCCACCCGGTCCTGGGGATTTGTCCACCTAAATAACCTCTAGCCTACCCAACACATCTTCGCTACTTATGTCAGCATGATGAAGACTAATCAAACTTCTATCTCTAATCTCAACATTCATCATGTTCCTCTCCTCAGTGAACACTGATGCAAAGTAATCATTCAGAATCTCACCCATTCTCTCAGGTTCGACACACAGCCTTCCTTCGTTATCCTTTAGTGGACCAATCCCTTCTCTAGTTACCCTCTTGCTTCTTGTATAAAAATAAAATGCTTCGTGATTCTCCTTAATTCTGCTCACTAAAGTTATTTCATAACCCGTTTAAGCCCGCTTGATTCCTCGTTTAAGACTTGTCCTACTTTTCCAATATTCTTCCGGGGCCCGTTCTGTTCTGAGCTGCCTAGACCTTATGTATGCTTCCCTTTTCCTCTTGGCTAGTCGTAGAATTTCTCCTGCCATCCACGGTTCACGAATGTTGCACTTCCTATTCTTTGCCTTAAACGGGACATGCCTATCCTGCATTATCCTTAACCTACCTTTCAAAGCATCCCACGTCTCAAATGTGGACTTCCCTTCAAATAGCTGTGTCCATTCCACATTTCCGAGCTTCTGCCGAATTTTGATATAATTGGTCTTAGCTAAGTTTAGTACTCTTCCCTTAGGACCACTCTCTCCTTTATCCATGAGCATTCTAAAACTTACAGAATTGTTGTCACTGTTCCCAAAGAAATCCCCCACTGCAACTTCTACCACCTGTCCTGGCTTGTTCCCCAGTACCAGGTCCAATATGACCCTTCCCTCGTCGGACTATTGACATACTGCAGTAGAAAACTCTCCTGGACATTTCTTACAAATTCCACCCCATCCAGACCCCTGACGCTAAGTATATCCCAGTCAATGTTGGGAAAATTAAAATCTCCCACCACACTACCCTGTTGCCTCTACATATTTCCAAAATCTGTTTACCTATTTGTTCTTCTACCACATGCTCACTGTTGGGAGGCCTGTAATACAGCCCCAACAGTGTAACTGCACCCTTCTAATTTCTCTGCTCCACCCATAATGCCTCACTAACCAAGACCTCCATAGTGTGCTCCTTTAGCACAGCCGTGATATCGTCCTTGACCAGCAATGCAACTCCACCCCTCCCTTTTACTTCCCTCCCTGTCCTATCTGAAGCGTCTGTATCCAGGGATGTTTAATTGCCAATCTTCATGCCCTTACTTCAACCAAGCCTCTGTGATTGCAATGACACCAATCCAAGCCCTATGTTCATCTGCCTTTCACATTTTACTCCTTGAATTAATGTAGACGCATTTTAGGCTCCCAGTTTTTTTGTGCTCATCTGCTCTCTGTCTACTTTTCCCTTATGAATGCAATCTTCATAATTCTTACTGTCTCCGGTCTCCACATCGCTGCCTACTTGTTTTCCCTTCTGGTTCCCCGTCTCCTGCCACATTAGTTTAAATATTCCCAAATGCAGTAGCAAAAAACCCACTAAGGACATTGGTTCCAGTCTGGTTCAGATGTAGACCGTCCATTTTGTAATAGTCCCACCTGCCCCAGAACCGGTCCCAATGTCCAACAAATTGAGCCCCTCCCTTCTACACCGTCTCTCAAGCCATGCGTTCAACCTGTCTTTTTTTTTAATTTCTACGCTGGCTAGCACGTGGCACTGGTAGTAATCCCGAGATCACTACCATTGAGGTCCTCCTCTTTAACTTCTCTCCGAGCTCCCTGAATTCTTCTTTGAGGACCTCATCTCATTTTCTACTTATATCGTTGGTGTCCATAAGCACCAAGACAACTGGCTGTTCACCCTCCCCTTTTAGAACGCTCTGCAGCTGATCGATGGCATGCCTGACCTGAGCACCTGTGAGGCAACATACCATCCAGAAGTCCCATTCCGGACACAGAACCGCCTATCTACTCCCTTCACAAGATAATTCCCTGTGACAATAGTCCTACGAGTCGTTTTACCGCCCTTCTGAACAGCAGTGCCTGCCATGATGCCATGAACCATGCAACTGCTGCCCTCCCCTGGTAAGTAATCTCCCCCAACAGCATGCAAAACGGTATACCTGTTTTGGAGCGAGATGACGGCAGGGGACACCTGCACTGTCTTCTTAATCTTTTTCTGTCTTTTGGTCACCCATTCAATGTCTCCCTCAGCAATTCTAAACTGTGTTGTGACCACCTCTTTAAACGTGCTTTCCAAGGCATCCTCAGCATTACAGATGCTCCACATTGAGTCCATCCGCAGCTCCAGAGTCATCATGCGGTCAAACAAGAGCTGCAACTGGACACACTTCTTGCAAGTGTAAGAGTCTGGAGCGTCAGCCATGTTCCTAAGCTCCCACAACAAGCAAGAGGCAGAGGCCATGGGTCTGAGTCAACCATTGTTGTTTTGTTAAAAGGTTGACATAATACAGTAGAAGTTTATAGTATCCATTTGCCTTACAGACATCTTACATTTCATGATTTTCCGTGATCCATGGTGTATGTGTGTGTGTGTGTATGTGTGTGTGTGTGTGTATGTGTGTGTTTGTGTGTGTGAGAGAGATTGACAGAGAGAAAGGGGTGCTGACTAGAATCCTATTGTTATTTTGGTATACTCTAATTATATTCAGGGATTCAGCCTTTTTTGCATGAATGTTCATTACTTCGGTGTTTGTTTGGAACTGAGAATTAACCGGACAGAATGGTTAGGATAATATAACTTGAGCAGCTATTTAAAACAAATCTGTATCTGCTCAAATCTTCCAAGTATTGACTCACAGTCCATGACTCACGAAGGAATTAATATAAAGCTGACATGACAAAGAAAGGCTACAAAATAACTTCAGAGGACATTGGGGCGCTATAGAGAAATATAGGTTAAGTGAGTAGCCAAAGGCCTGACAAATAGAGCTTTAGGTGGATAAAAGTGAAGTTGTCCATTTTGACTGGAAGAAAAGCATTTTGTTTTGATAGAGGGAGATTCCATAGCCCTGACATGCAGTGGGATCAGAGTGTAACATTACCTGAATCACAAAGTGCTAGCAGTACGTAATTGGGACAGTGAATAAATGTTTTCCTTTTATCATGGGGGAATTTAAACACAAAAGTAGAGACCACTGTTGACCTTGTATCTTGAATGCTCTCATTCTTATCGGTCACCCTGTTTATGGAAGGAAGTAAATATGTTGGAGGCAATTCGGAGAATGCTTACCAGAATAATACTAACAGAATGACTTGTCATACAAAGGGAATTCGGATAGTCTAGGCTTTTTGTCAGTTTGTGGTTAGGAGAGGAAGAGGCAAATTAATTGAAACAAGATGTTTCCTCTGACAGAAGAGACGGGAATGAAGGATTGCTGTCTAAATGGCAGTGGTTGCCCATTTAAAACACATCCAGATGATTTGTTTTCTCTCAAAATTGGAGTTTCAATGTAAAGATCCAACAAACAAGTTTCTAATGCTGAAATCCTCCATCTTCAGAGCTTTTTCAATGGTTGAATTTTTCAAGTGTTTGTTTAAAATCACTTAATTTGTGCTGTAACACTAATTGCCGATATGGAAACTGTGACGCTTCCAAGGCAGATGAGATTCCAGTAATGAATGCAGTGATCACAAAGAAAGTTTTAGTCCAATGTGTGACTTAATTAAGATTCACCTAGAACACAGCAATGTGAAAGAAGATGAGTGCCACTTCCTGTAAGTTCTATGGAGGGGCTTCTGTCTGAGTAATGCCACAGCAATGCAACAAACACCAACATACGGCAGTCACATTAACAAAGTTGGTTTAATATGTCTATAATGTTTGCATTTTTCTGAGAGATTAGAGATTTTGTTTGCTTAAAAAATAGTTGCATCAATACAAAACCTTCAAAAGTGGTCAGTGGAAATTTGCTTGCCCATTCAATATTCAGATCTCAATTTGTATTCGAACATTTAGATAGCTGAACTCTGAAGAAAGAATAAATATATTGAACAATTAGGATTCCTCAATCCTCTGCTCCCCTCATTCTGCCTGCGATGTCTTTCAAAGCCCCTACGAAAGTTTTAAAGAAAAAACCTACTGTTTTCCATTATCCCACTACCTCTGGAAGTTGATCTACTTAATAAATACAGTTGATCAAAGAATATAACACTGAATCCCTGAGCATCCAGCAATTTTATATCAGCCATCAGCCAATTGTGCATACAAGACCTAGCTTAAAATGTTACCTTTCATGACTAATTTCAGCTGCGTATACTGTGAAGAACCGGGAAATCTAATGTCTCCAGGGACAGTTGCTGTGATCAGGAAGTAAGTTTGCTCCAGTTTGTGTATAAATGATCCTTGATTCAGAATTCAAAGACGTGAAAGGAAATTGCTGGAGAGCTGTTGTTTAGATTGTTCAGGGGCTTCCACTTGAAAACATGTGACAGCAGTGCAACAAACACCTTTGCAGACCAGACCACAGCAATCGCACTAAATTTGCATCCCTAATGCTTGCTTTGTTCCTACTGATTGATGCTCTTATTTAACTAGAACAACAGAAATCATCCAAATGCAACCCGAAAGAATTGCGAATGCTGTAAATCAGAAAGAAAAACAGAGTTGCTGGAAACGCCATTGCTTTAAAACATCCAAATCTCTTCGTTGAAACGTTTCCCCTTCATCAGCCCGGTCCTGAACGTTTTACCTCCCATTGACCTCTCTGGTCTATACTGCAAGGAAAAATCTCATCTCCCCGACATTCTCTGCCTCTCCCCCTACCTGTGCTCTGACTTCTTGCCAACCAGTTATGTAAGTTTGACAAAAAAAATCATCAACTCATGCAGTCATCCTTCTGCAGTGTGAGCAGTTTTTAAAAAAAGCTGAATAAGTGCTGTAATACTGAATCCAGATCCTTCAGCCATTCCAGCAGCTGGCACACAGTTGTATATGCAGACGTATGCTGATTTCAGTGACTAAACTTGCCTGTTCAATTGCAAGCCTGGTAAACGTGACAGCCTAAACTGCGATGGAGATGGGAAACCGTGCCTTGCAAATCTAAGGCCGTCTCGAAAAAGTATGTTTGATACGATATGTGACCATGATTTTGCTTCATTCAGAGTACAAGAAAGTGAAAGTAAGTTGCTGGTGGGCAGGCAGTTATGGTAAGATAACGTACAGACCCCTCATGAAAACACCACACAGCAGTGCAGAGATTACCATTCCCGATCATAGCAATCACAGACTGCCTCTCCATTATCCACATTGTTCTTTGGGTCGGAGAGTTCTTTTCAAAACAAACAGTATTAGGGGAGGACATCAAGGAAGCTTGAATTCAAAATTGCTTGCAAAGTTGGGTTACTTATTCCTGAGCAGTTTAGTCTCTTAAAATGAATTTATTCAAGAAATATGTATCCCATCACACACTCAGCCTTATCACCAGCTATAGTGCCTATGAAAGGGGTTGAAGAATAAAATCAGTATTGATTGCAGTATCCGTCTGGATTGTAAGAAGTTTAAAAAAAGCAGCTGATCTCAAGCTGCACGACTGAATCCAGAGTCTTCAGCCATTCACGCAGCTAGATGAGATTACTTACAGTGTGGAAACAGGCCCTTCGGCCCAACAAGTCCACACCGCCCCACCGAAGCGCAACCCACCCACAGCCCTAACCTAACACTACGGGCAATTTAGCATGGCCAATTCACCTGACCTGCACATCTTTGGACTGTGGGAGGGAACGGGAGCAGCCGGAGGAAACCCACGCAACACGGGGAGAACGTGCAAACTCCACACAGTCAGTCGCCTGAGGCGGAAATTGAACCTGGGTCTCTGGCGCTGTGAGGCAGCAGTGCTCACCACTGAGCCACGTTCCGCACATCAATAATACTCAATAGCTGGCACTCAATAGTAGCTGGAGGCAAATGCTAACATAAGGACTTAATTTATCTTGCCTGACCAGTTACAGGCATGGCAAGATTGACAATCCAAACTGCTTGGATATGGAAAATATAATTCTCCAGGATTGTTTGCAATAACTACAAAATATGTTTGATCTTTTATGTAATTCGTGCTTCATTTGATATTATATTCTCCAAGGCAATTACTGGAGAACAAGCATTTCCTGTGAAGTTATGGAGATATTTCCTTCTGCATCCAGGAACCATGTAGCAGGCCCGAGTTACCACACTCAGCTTAACCCGCAAAATATGTATTACATCCAGAAGTTGGAAGATGGTGTTCTTTCTTACACAAGACCTTTGGAGTCATAATTTTATGAATTCTGGTGAAGCCTGCTGGTTGAACTGAGAGCTGGATTATAACGCGATGGTTGGCAGTGCCAAGGGTGCCATGGTACTGACAGTAGCGAAAACAGAAGTTGCTGCCTGGTCACAAACCATTATTGAAATGGCATGATGCCAGGAGCTAACAGCAATAACAGAGTGAAGGCAGGACAACGACGTTTCCTTTGCTGCCATTCGTGATGGGTATTGTTGAGCCTGTACTAAAGAGATTTGCAGGCAAAAGCTCACTGTGGGAGTTGAGGAGCTTTATTGTTCACAACACAGACAGACATGAGTGGCTCTCAAACTGTGCCTTCATTTGCCCACCACTGACCAGATAATATAATGGTGCAGAAGGGATTGGGCTTTGCTCCTGAACTCCCCTCCACTTGGCCTGACTCATCAGAATCTTGGCAAGAGCAAGTTGACGTGGAAAATTCAGCCCTGTATGTCGAGACAGTACCAAAGGTCCTCATTGGAGACATTGAAATATTGGTTGCCTCGTCTCCATTTGGGCCTGGAGCTCTTTAGTTGAGATATTTTGAGACGTTTCAACAAGTATAAAGTATTGAGGAAATGAATTGGTTGCATCGTATCTCCCTTTCTTTGCTCCCACACTCCAGCCTCATTACCTTGTCTTGCAAACAGCCAATGAGGGTTTTGGGGTAATAAATCACCATCTACTGTAATTGTGCCTTGAACTAGTTTTACACAACTAGCTGTCCATGGCTGGAAATACTTACTCAATGTTTCAGGTGAATAATGATGATTTTATTGTGGATGTAAATGTTCGCTTAAAATGACTGAATAGCACTTTTCTGACTATTAGCAGACCACCTGACAGTCCATAGTACAAGGTCGATGGAAAACTGTACACTCCAAAATCTATCATGAAAAGGTAAGTTTGAAAACAATATGTAATTAATGTTTTGTTTCATTCAGAGTATACAAAATAGAAAGGGAATTACTTTCTAGGTACTTTTCAGGAAACATCACGCAGCAGCGCAGGGAACACCACTCCAGGCAAGAGCATTTGCATTACTGTCTCTCTGTTATCTGCATTAGAATTAGGGCTTCAGAATTTTGGTTCAAAAATATTGTATTAGGAGAGGACATCAAAGACACTTCATTGTAAGTTTGCTTGCATTTTGTTATTGAAGTTTCTAAACTCTGAATATGAATACATTCAAGAACTTGATATCCCCTTTCTGTCGCTAATCGTTATCACCAGCAACAAAGGTTTTGAAGAACAAATTCACCATCTATTGCAGTCACCCATCTGGAGTGTGACCAGTTTCACTCAAACGGCTGAATGCAGGCTGCAGTCCTGAATCCAGAATCTTCAGTCTTTAAAACAGCTGGCATACAATTGTGGGATGGAGCCAAATGCTTATTTAAATAACTTCATTTATCTTTTACGACCAATTGCAGGCATGGTAAGTGCGACAATCCAAACTGCGATGGAAATGAAACCTATAATCCGTCAGGAACAACTGAAGAAATTAAAGAGTCAGTTTGATCCAAAGTGCAATTTAATTCCTGATTAATATTGTATTTGGAATAAAGGTTATTGCTGGAGAACCAGCACTTCCTGTGAAGTTATGTAGATATTTCCTTCTGCATACATCCGAGAACAATGTCAAATACGCTATTCCAGGCCATAGTTAGCACATGACGGAAACTGCTGGGCTCTGCCTCCCAAGTGTGTATTTTTTCTAGAAGTTAGATTGTGGTGGTCTTTCTTAAAAACAAGCCATTTGCAGTAATAATGTTGTGAATTGTGGTGGAGCCCTGCTGCTTGGACTGAGAGCTGGACCCAGCGCTGCTGTGAATGATGGTACCACTAATGTTGACATGCTGCTGATGTGGACTGATCAAGAAGCTGTTGCTGGGTCACTATCCCAAGAAGGAAACGGCCAAAACTAAAGAGCTGATGGATCAATTGGAGCAATAGCAGAGTGGCAAACCTTTCTGTGCCACTATTAATGTTTGCAATTGCTGAGCCAATACCCTTTGATGAGGAAAAGTCAATCCTGTATGTAGAACCAGAATCCAAAGCTCTTCAATGGAGAAATTGGACAGTTAGTTGCCCTTCTCTAATTGCCCTAAGCTCTTTACTTGAGACTTTTCTAGACTGTGCAACACGTGTAAAGTATTGAAGAAATGGGTTTGTCACATCCTTCATTTCCATGTTCCAACCTGACTGTCAGTGGCTTGAAATCCTGACACTCCTATTCAAGTTTCTAAAAATGTTTTTATTCTGAATGTAAATGTTTGCTTCAATTGACTTAATGGCACTTGATGACCATTTGCAGCTCTGAAAACATCAACTGCTGAAAGTGCGAGGGAGCTGGTGTTCTGCTTCTCCAGAAACTAAGAAGGTCATTGAAAAGTAAGCTGAATACAATGTGTGACTATTTACTAACAGCTAGCAGATCTGGCTGCATCTGTGGAGTGAAAGCAGAGTTAATGTTTTTCGTTGAATGACTCATGTTCACAACTTCAGATCTCTCTGAAGAAGGGTCACTTGACTCGAGGTGAACTCTGCTTTCTGACCACAGATGCTGCAAAATATGTTGAGTTTCTCCAGCAACTTCTGTATTTCTTTCAGATTGTCAACTTCCACAGTTTGTTGTTTTACATTAAATAAATTATTGACTGGCATGTAATCTTTGCTCTATCGTTAGTCTTGTAAAAAACATTTTAGGTGAAGCTTGCAGTGAATGCTGCAGACCTGATGCTGGGACTGAAACCTGGAGGTTTTGGCGTATGCTAAGGATGGTATATTGCCAGCAGTGACCAATGAAGAGATTCTTCATTGATGAAGGGCTTTTGCCCGAAACGGCGATTTTGCTGCTCCTCAGATGCTGCCTGACCTGCTGTGCTTTTCCAGCTCCATTCTAATCTAAGATGAAGAGATTCTTGCCAGGGTTACTCATCAGTTGACAGCGCAGCTTAGTTTCAAGAGTTGCTACTCCAGTAAGAGGGAGGACAGACCAACACATTTCTGAGCCCTACTGTTCATACTGATCATTGCTGAGGCTGCAAAGGTGGGCACAATCAGGGAAATGAGGGAGGCAGGCCTGAGAGGTCATGGAGGGTCAAGATGTCAAACAGAACTGGTATATGTCAGCATTGCTTAGCAATGAGAAGGTGCCAGAGTCCCGACCTGCCATTTTCTAAATCCTACCACCTCCCAGTTAAGAACCAGTGAATAATTGAGCATGCATTAACACAAAGTCGTTCAATAATCATTTCCAGACCTTCAATGTTCAGGCCTTCAGTTGTTCACTTCAAAGCACTGGACTGTGCAATGAGGCTAAACATATTGAAAACACTTTGACGACCTAACTCTCTGCTTCCCAATAGTATTACATCGGCCACCTTCCCTCACCCCATCTCTTCAAAAAGAACTGACCATGGTTCAAGTTGAAAAAAGGCAACATATATTGCAGTCATAGCTTTTGAAAGTGGCCTTTTTTAACAGAATGTAATGTGAACAGGAGTTTCTGGAAAGCAGGAATTTCTGTAAGATTCCTCTTGACAATATCTCCCAGTGCTATAGCAAACACCACCATTCCAGACTACAGCCCCTCCCTATTTTTGCATTACTCCTGGTGAGTAGAGTGATTCCTCTTTTTTTAAAAAAAATGTTGTATCAGCTCAATAGAGCCTTTTGATCTCCAGGGTTTATTTCCAAATGTTTGCAAGTTATTTATAGGTGTAAGCCTTTTGCTTAATTTGTGCTTCATTTTGACGGACCAGATTGTCAGGAGGATGGGAATCAAAGTTTGCCAGACGTGAGGGCAACCATGAGGAAGAAAGTTTGATTTGATCTGATTTTGATGTGGTTTAATTATGCTTCATTTGGAATACAACAATGTGAAAAAGGAATGTTGGAGAACCACTGGTTCCTTTAAAATGTTTTGTGCAATGCGACAACTGCCAGTTCAGACAACTGCAGCTACATTAACGATGCTGCTAGACTGCCTCCCAAGGAATTTAATATTAGTGACAGAGTTGTCTTAAACAGTAGTACCACCACCCTAAATGCTGAGACGGGAAATTACTTGCTGATCAATATTGAGGTTCTGTTTCTGGCCATTGGAGCTATTGTGAAAATACTGAAGAATTGGGTTCCTCTCCTACACCCCACCTCATCGCTTCCCTTTGTTTCTCGTTCCTGCTCATCCTCACTCCCCCACCCACCATTCCAGACTCCCTCCAAAATCATTGCCATGGTCTCCAGACTTCGCTGACATTTGATGAAATATGTCTATGGATTGGGACCAGCTCCTGGTCTCCTCGCCTTGTTTATCTCCCATACAATGTCGCCATTGAATGCTTCGCACGTTTTATAATTTAAGTTGACCAGAGGCTATGTGTATCCATGGAGTCAGGCACATTCCCTCGTAATAGTTATTTGTTTGAATCAAACTTATAAAGTGCTTTCCTGGTGAATTCAATACAGGCAGCATCACATCCACACCGTTTCACTGATGGCATCAATTAATCGAAACCTAAATACTGAGGTCATTACACTGCTCTGGGTCAGAGACCTGTAATTACTTCTGGGTTTATTATGGTCAGATCTTGCAGTAAACTCCGAATGGATGAACGAGCAGGAAAGGAAAAGGAATGAAATTTTCTTTTCAACAATACAGCCAATACTGACTAATATGACATGAACCTTCAGTGAATTTGAAAAATGAGAAATTACTATATTCGGATTCTGAATCAAACATTGAGTTACAAATTGTGCTTGTAAGGGTTAAATTAGCAATTGTATGTGAAGAGCTTGAGTTTCTTTTTCTAAGATCAGGAAGTTAAACTTAAATCCTTGCATTTGGGATGTTTTCCCTCTGTCCCAGTGCAGAAAGTCTTTATTTGACCTCTTTACTCCCCAACCACCAGCTCCTGCCCTCACAGCCAAAACTCTCGATGTTGATAAGCAGTGCTAAATATTAACTTGGTGATCATGCACATATTTAAAATGATCTAACTGGTACTTTATGATGAGTTGCGGCTGTGAAAATGTTGAGACCTCACACTGTGAATTAGGTGGAAACCTAAGTTTGTCAGAAACAAAAGCAAACAGATTGGCAAGTAAGTCTGGTATAATGTCAGATTTAAAACTGCTATGTTAGGGATCCAATATTGTGAAAGTGAGGTTCTGGCAGTTGTTGTAAGATTATGTCAGGGTTGCCTCACGAAGGCATCCCAAGGCAGTGTGGTGAACACTAACACAGATGAGAACAATCACTGAAAACAACTGCTTGACTGGTTCAGAAATGCTTGGCTTATTTTGGGAGACCAATCTTGAATCAGCATAAAACATCCAAAGTTTTTCAATGGTCGGTTGAATTTTGCTTGTTTTTTAGTATGAAGGTCTTGCATAGCCCAGAAATGGCTATAAACAATGGTGACATGCTAAATAAATGGTTTTCTCTTCTTTTCACCCTGTACTGTCTCTTCCACACCCCAACCCCAGCATTCCCTCAGTGTGGTGTACTGTAGACATCCTGTGGAAGTCAAAATAACCACATACCAACACGACCACGATGGTTCATGATGCATCTTGAAAACAAATAAAGTCCCAGCAACATTTTCCAGATCATAGGACAGCATTGCCAATACACTCCAGGGGGATGGGTGGTGATAGCAGCAAAACTAATAACATTAGCAAGATTACAAGACTGGGATTTGAGGTATACTGCTTTGTCATTACCCCCTCATTAACTTCACCATTTCAAGGCTAAAATCGGGAGCATTGGAATCTTCACTGCTCACCTGGTGATTAGTTTAATTGCAACAATAGTCAAGAAGCTCAATATGATCAAAGAGAGAGCAGTTTGATTGCCTGGCAAAAGAACTAACGTACCTAATTTCCACTCCTTTCACCATCACTGAGCTACGATGTTGGGTTACCGAGCACTTACACTCCACGGAATGGACGACAGCAACTCATTAGACTTACACTGAAAGGACCTTTCCTGTCTATAATCTCTATTTCTGAAGAGAACAACGATCAGTTAAAGGCCTGTTACACCTGATTCTGACTTTGCATGGATATCCCTGTTCTTTTATTATCACTATGGCAAAATAATGCGATTTATTAAAATTGCACAGTCATTGACTAACTTAAGAAAACTAGTCGATCAGGCTTGGAATATTGAATCTCATGTCTGCGATTATTTTTTGTTGTTAAATTGCTTTGGACTTAATTCTGGATAAGGTTACTGATGTTAAATGACTGAATTTGTGCTCTTTGATGAATTGCAGTTCTGGAAACATTGTCAGTGCAAACAGTGAGGGAAATGGGAATGCAGGTTCTCCTGCATCAAGTGAAGTAATTGCAAAGTAAGTTTAGTTGCAGGCATGACTAAGTTAGTCATTATACCAGAATATGACAAACCATTAGGAAATAACTGGTGAGCTGGTAGTTTGTGCAATGTTATACAATGAGCAATGGTAACAGATCGGACGCAATGATTTGATCAGCTCTCAAAGAGGATCTTGCCTATGTTCACTCCCAAGTCCTTTTACTATGTGATACTGCAAAACCTCTCCTTATGAAAATTGTTGATTCCTTTTGAAGACCTCAGTTGAAGCTGCCTCCTCCACTATACCATTAGGCAGAACATTCCAGTTTCCGAACAATGCAGTTTTTTTTTAAAGTATTCATTGTCACCATTGTTTTATTTTGCTGATCATCTTAAATCAGTGTCCTTTTCTTCTCAAGCCTTTTTTAAATAGAATCCGCACGGTATGGAAACAGGCCATTTGGCCCAATAAGTCCAAGCAACCCTCCACAGAGTTACCAAACAGATGCATTCTCCTACCCTTTTACTCTACTCTATCCAAATCCCTCATGATTTTGAACACTTGTAAAATGTCTTATTTATCTTCAGTTCTCCAAAAAGAGCAGCCCGAGCTTCTTCAAACTATCCACATAGTTGTCCAGTTACTCAACTCTGGTACCAATTTTGTGTACCTTTTGTGCACCATCTCAAATCCCTTCCTGAAGCGTGCTGCATAAATACTAGACCTGAGGGAAAAGCAGGACTGTTTATAACCATTTGTCATAATTTCCTTATTTTGCATGCCACGGTCCTATTTATAATATTCAGAATCCTAATGATATCTTCAATCTGCACTGCCAACTATATATTTTGTGTGCATACACACAATATGTATAAAATGCATTAAATATTAGACTGGGATCATTTAAGGAAGCATTGATACTTGTATAGAAAGAATTTAGCTTGTGCATAAAATGAACAAGGAACAATCCAGAAACGTTCTGAGTTGGAGGAGGGCTGAATTCAATGGGCCAAGAGGGCATTTGAGCACAAATCTGGGCAATGTTCAGCTTCAGCTGTACAGTACAGCTTAACACTTCCACAAGCAGGAAATGGTGGCAAAAACAATACTCTAATTCCCTGCATGATGTTGCAAAGGATATGGATTATTGTTCACCCCAGTGAGAACCATGCTAAATATAGACAGTTCAGAGGGGAAATAAAGATTAAGGGAGACTGACAGCTAACTTTAAAACGGAACCTAAAAGTTATCATTAGTCACAAACAGTGAAAGGGTGGCAAAAGAATGAGTGGGGCCAATTATCATGAATCCCCTGTTGAAAATTCACAGGTGCAGGGGCCTGACTGTGGTATTATGAAGAGGAAGTTCATGCCCAGTTCATGGTGAAAAAAATTAGTTGAGACTTGGATAGATGAAGTTTGACAGAATTTAGAAAGGCTAAAATAAATCAAAATTGCAAATGCTGGAAATCTGAAACAAAAATGAAACTGCTGGAGAATCTCAGCAGGTTTGGCAGCATCTGTGGCGGGAAAATAGAGTTAATGTTTTTGAGTCCTGTGACACTTGAGCATCTCCAGCTATTTTTGCTTCATTTCGAAAGGCTGATTGTCATTGAGTGTTGGTAACTGATAACAACTGAATTGGAGACTCCTGAGGATACAGAGAAGAGGAGCATTGAAGCTGCCGGGGTAATATCCACAACAACCTAATCCTGTTCAAATAGAGGCATGGAATCAGAGACTGGAGAATCACAACATTTAAAATACTTTTGTTCAAAATTGTCTGGATAAATCCAGCAACCAGATTCATCTTAGTGATGGGGAAGCTTCTAATGAACTGTAATCTCAGCCTCAAGCAACAATACTGGGAAATCATATGGACTAACTTTATATGCTGACTAGAAAATCTAATGTGTAACCTGTTTACCTAAATCATCTGATGACGACTTATAGTTCTGAAGATTCAGTTTTCTTGGGTATTTAAGCTGGTTTATAAACGTAGAAAATAGGAGCAGGAGGAGGCCATGCAATCTTTCGAGCTTGCTCTGCCATTCATCACGATCATGGCTGATTGTCCAACTCAATAGCCTAATCATACTTTCTCCCCATAACATTTGATCCCATTTGCCTCAAGTGCTATATCAAGCTGCCTCTTTAATTGTAGTTGAAAGTGCTTGTTTGAAGTGTCTTAACTTGTCCTTACGTTCAATTGAAGCTGAGAAACAAACATGGATTCCAAACTCTGTCCAAATCCTGAGGAAGTCGACAATTTAAGTTCACGAGAAAAGAAAGTGACAGTCAAAAAGTAAGTTTGATCCAATGTACGACCATGTCATGCTTCAGCATGTGTTCAGTCTTTTTCTGAACCTGTGCCAAGCTTCAAAGTTTAAGTCTGTAGGATGTTGCTTGATTGGAACAGCATTCCCTCAATCAATATTATGTGTAGTGAGATTAGTGATTCCCAGGTTATTCCCATATATCTCCCCATGTGATTATACCAACTCTTTCAGGTCATTTCGATTTTCATCTGGAAGTAACTCAGCAGTTTATCCCAGTTTTCCAGAACTTCCTCATTGTTCAATTTAATTTGAGGAATGTCTAATTCACAATCATCTTGATTAGCTTTTGAACAAAATACATCGCTTCAAGCCACAGAATGGTCACAGAAATAGGTGGAGCAGTAAGCCATTCAGCACATTAAGCATGCGCTGCTGTTCAAAATGATGATGGCTGATTATCCAACTCAGTACCGTGTTCCATCATTCATTTATCCCTTTAGTCCGAAAAAAAATCTATGTTTTGGACTCAATCAATTTCTATGACAGTGAATTCCAAAGAGTCACCACTGTCAGGGTGAAGAAAAGTTTCCTCATCTCAGTCCAAAATGCCCGGGCCAGTCTCCTTCGACCGTGAGGCCTGGTTCGGGGCTCCCCAGCCGTGGAGAACATCCTTTCTGGTTATCTAATTCTGGGCATAAACACTGGCTTGTGCTGCATCTTGTGATCTTCGCCTGGGTCATGTATGGGGAGGGTTGTTCTCTGTATTGCCACACTTTGACAGTGCAAGTTAACGTCTTGCTGATAGCAAGCTGGAAGCAAGGTAGCCATTTGTTGCTTAAAAAAAAGAGATAGGACTGAGTGCTCACTGCCCATATTCAAAAGGGAAGAATGACCAACTGAGGAGAGATATTAGAGAACTTTGTGTACCTTTAACGGTGGACACTGATAGACATTACTGACTCCCGTAGAACACAGGGAATCAGCAAAGGTGACCCAAAGTGCTGATTCCTAATTACACATATTGCACTTTCCAAATGACAACAGCCCATTGGTTGAGAGGTTTTCCTTTTTTTTAAATTAAAATGTTCAGCGATGTATGACACACCTCTGGAGTAGGTGGGACAGGAATCCAAGTCTACTAAATCTAATTTAGGAACTTAAGCCTACTGACCAAGGGTCGGGAGACTATCATTCTATCATCAGAGGTCTGTTTTGCATCTCATACAGAATTGATGCAATTGCCGTTAATTGCTTCATTAATCCCTGGGGATGTAAATAATAAACCACTTGTCAGAGCATTGTGTGCTGCTCAGGTGTCACTAAATATAATGCTGATCGTTGAGTCGGAAGGTTGAGGGTTCAAGATCTACCATCGGGTTTAGAATAGACTAATTGATACTGTCACGGCAGTGCAATCCTGAGATAACCCTGCACATCAGACGTGTATGAGGCATTAACCAAAGCCACTCTGCACTCTAATGGGACCCTTATTATTTTGAATTAAAGTGAGATTATACCTGGTGTCCCGGCCAATATTTATTGCTCAATCCCGATGAGCAGATGATCTGGTCATCATCTCCTTCCTGCTTTTCTCACGGTACACAAATTAGATATCACATTTCTGACATGTGACTACATGATCAAAAGTACTTCGGTTGTTGTATAGAACATCTCTGATTGAAAATTGACTTTGTCAGAACCTGCATATATTATTACTCAACTCAGTTCATTTTTCACTCTCTTGACCCTCTTTTGTAAGAAAGCACTCCTTTCCAACTTCCACCAAAGGAGAATGAGACAAAGCTCAGTGCTGTAATATTTCCCTCTACACTAACATCTGCATCAAACTGAAATACCATTCAATGCAAATAGAAAACGAACTGAACCAGTTTTAAAGGATTAAAACAAATTATAATTTTCACCAAAGGAGTATGTTGAAATATTTCAATAGTTCTCATTGTGTCAAGTACCAACAAACAGTGGAGTCTATTGCAATCTATTTTATCTTGTCCAAAGAATAGGCTGAGGAAAAGCATTGCAGGCTCTTTAAATTCCAGAATGAGGAAAGGAGTATAGTGTGGAACAGTGACTAACAGCAGGAAAAGTATTCTCCAGATTAGAATTGATGTGTAGTGGAATATACTGAAATGATAGAATGAGAGAAGCTAAAGTGGAATATTATCAGCTGAATGTTTTATAAGCTTGTTATTATCGGGTCAGTCAGGATCTTATTGAATGGTGGAACAGGCTCAAATGGCCAAGTGACCTATTCTCATTGACTGTTCATACCTCAAAAGAATTTTGTTAGTTACTCGAGCGGAGGTATTACACACATTTTAAACTGTTACATGGGCACATGCTGATATTTCCGTCTATGATTCCCTGGGTTTGATAGTATGTAGTTGACAGTCTCCCCAGGGGCCATGCACTTGTTTCAGAGATCTGGAAAGAGATGTTTAGGATACTCTGAGGTGGCATTAAGATGTGATATAAATGCACAATTTTTCTACTCTGCTAGGGTAGAGAGGGTTTTGCTCTCTATCAAACCTGTGCATCATTTGACTTCAATCTGCTTTTCTTTGTTGAATTATTGTATGGAGTTTATTCTCTTAAGTCAATAGCCTGGGCTTTGCCTAGAGTTTAAGGGGCATTCTGCATCCCATGAGGTAGATTCATTGCAATCATTAATGGAAAATATAGCAGATCAAATATAATGCTGTTAATTGTTATTACATCTTTTAACATGGATAACTATGTGCTGTTCTATGAACCTCAGGATTTAAAAGCCTTTTCAGTGGAGCCACTACTGATTTACCCAATGCGCTATACTGGCGGACTCACTGATACTGAAACCTCTATAATCTGGGACAATGATGAAATAGAAACTGACTGGAACTGCAACTTATCGAGAAAACTAGGGATCAGCGAGAGATTGGGGCTGAAGCTCAGAACACAGAGGCACTGCAAACTCAAACACCCATTGACACAGCTTCTGGAGATGAGTTTTGATGTGGTTCTGGACTATTCAGTTCTGATCTCTGTGGTTTGGTGGAAAGAAATAATATCTGCTAGAAGGCAACTACAAAGCTCTCTTACGGTAATATGACACAGAATCAAGTGAAATTTGGAGTTCTTCTTATGGGACTTCTTTCATCCTTTCAAGTGGCAGCTGAATTTGGTGATCAGGTATCAGTTACTATCGAATTGGATGAAATCTTGTTAGTGATTCCTTTATTTGCATTTCCCTATTTCTGAGGTTTGCCCCATTTCTTTATTAAAGAGCCAATGGGTGTGAGATCTCTTTAGTACTGTCCATAGGATAGCCGTGCTCCTGCCACTGTGCACTTTCATATTGCTATCTGCCTTTAAAATCAATCGGAATCTATGGTCACATACTGGTATCGGAACTGACCGGGGTTCATAATAGAATGACTAATTATTCAACTGCTGCAAACCAATGTGGGCTAGATTTTCCAACGGTCATTATCACAAAGGTGCTTTTGGTGCCACATTCAGTATTCAGAATGACAATTAGGTTTTCTGTTAGTGCAGAATTTCTCTCTATTACTTTAAATAATAGTGTGCTGTGTGTATGTGCATGTGGTTTGTTTCTATTTATTTCTGTTCCTCAATTACTTTGAAATTGTTGTTGTATAGGATCAAAGGCAAAGTAATGTCTCCACAAGGACATTGTTGCTGGTTTTCCTCTGAGGCCAGTGCCGAACTTTACCAGTTCATTGTAGGCCTGATACATTATAGTTAAGTTTCACCTCTGCCAGCTGGTACAACATGGACATTTGAGTATTGATGAAAATAAAGTTTTTTTTTTATTTAAGTCTTTAGTATTGTACTTATCGGACACTCTCAAGAATTCCAATGGAAAGGGAGAAAGCATTTAATCTGTCTGGGTAATGAGTGCTGATTGGTAAAGGCATGGAGAGTGGACCAGGTGATGGTTGGCAGTTAACTGCCAATGCTTGTTGTAATTCGGCTAAATTAGTGATGGCCATTCTCTGTCTCATTTGGCATGACAATACCTTGACCACTCAGGCAACCTGCCAATTGAAAACATAACAGAGCTCAGCTGTCAACTGTCCATCACCATCTGACCAGGCCATTTTTCTTTTGGGAACATCTCGATCAATCATTGTGCACTTTCCAAAGCATCAGAACTCTTTTCGTGTTCAGCATAAAATGTTGTTTCTCTTTATGTCAAAATATTTCTGTATTTGCAAACAACCATTTGAATTTGGGAACCTTTTGTTAATGGAGTATCCAACATCCAGCTGATATGATTAAAATGGAATCTAATTTTAGAATTTGAAATGATTTAACCCCCTGACAAGTCCACTTTGTTCATGCAGATCCTCTTTGAATATTGTAGCAGTCTGCCTGTTGAAAGACAGCTTTGGAAAGTGGTTTACTTTGGTTAGTTTCTATTTAATGAATTGCTGAAACGGTGGAAAATTCATTCTATTACATTTACAAAACTAAGATATCTTGTGAAATCAGGAGATGTGCACAGTGCAAATGAAAATCCCATTTACTGCTGGCCTGGACAAGACTGGTAAACTTAAACTTGTGCTTATAGAGAAAGGACTAGATCTTAACTGGCTCATTATCATCTAATGTATTGAGTTTAAACTTATGTCTATCTCTAAATTCTTCAAGGCCTTGATCCATGCTGTCTCTTGTACCCCTTATATACACACTCTGTTCTTTGGTTCTCTGATTGCTTTATATCTTTTTGTCCATGTGTATGGCCAAGCCCCTTAATTAGCTGTAATTTACTGATAAACTTCCTCAGATGCCCTCTGGTACTCATTCTCTCTTTGAAAGCTTGCTTAAAAGCCGGTTTCATGTTTTTGGTCTTGGTCCGAACTCTTCTGATACATGCCAATAAACTTCCCCTGTTTGGCATTTGGTGCATCCTTTTCTAGTTTGGAAGGTCGGACTCGAATAAATATAGGGTTGAAGACAGGATTCTTGGCAGTGTGGAGGAACAGAGGGATCTGGGTGTGCAGTACATAGATCCCTCAAAGTTACCACCCAAATAGATAGGGTTGTTAAGAAATCATTTGTTGTTTTGGCTTTGATTAACAGGGGGATCGAGTTTGAGAGCCGTGAGGTTTTGCGACAGCTCTAGAAGTCCCTGGTGAGACCACACTTGGAATATTGTGTCCAGTTCTGGTCGCCTACTATAAGAAAGAGGCTTTGGAGAGCATTCAAAGAAGGTTTACCAGGATGCTGCCTGGACTGAGGGCTTGCCTTATGAAGAAAGGTTGAATAAGCTCAGACGTTTCTCTCTGGAGAGAAGGAGGAAGAGAGGAGACCTGATTGAGGTATACAAGATAATGAGAGGAATAGATAAAGTCAATAGCTAGACACTTTTCCCCAGGGCAGGATTGACTGGTACGAGGGGGGTCATAGTTTTAAGATATTAGGAGAAAGGTATTGAGGAGACGTCAGAGGTAAGTTCTTTATGTAGAGAGTTGTGAATGCATGGAATGCATCGCCAGTGGTGGTGGTGGAAGCAGAGTCATTAGGGACTTTTAAGCGACTGCTGGACATGCACATGTTTAGCAGTGAGTTGAGGGGTGTGTAGGTTGTTATGATATTTTACATTAGGATTAAACCTCGGCAAAACATCGTGTGCCAATGGGCCTGTTCAGTGCTGTACTTTTCTATGTACTATGTTATAGCATCTCATAAATGTGAGTATTTAATGTTCACTTTCGCAGATTTAATTGATTCTAATTGGAATGCATCTGCCAAAGCTTTAGCAAAACTGAATCAGCAAACAGCTTCAAACTGTGCACACATCCATCATATAACATTGCTGCTCCACATTAACGTTTCAAATGCACTGCTCCATTCCAAATAGCGGACCACCCGTTCCCATTCATAGAAATTTGTTTCTGATGGATGGAAGTGGTTGTTTCGGGACTTCTGCCATTTTTATTGAACTCATCTCAAGTTACACTTTAGAATTTAACACTCAGGACAAGACTGTTTGTGTTAAGCTTTATCAATTTTGACCAGTCTGCCAGCTCTTCATGTTCTTGAATATTGCAATGGGACTGGGTTCTATCAGCCCTCTAGGGACAGGCTGCAGGTGGATAATAATAAGGGAAGGAAGGAGTTTCAGTGGTTTTCATATTTCCACCTCCGTAGTATTTTATTTATCCCAAATTAGGGAAAGGATGGCCACTCAGGTGGTCAATGTAGAGTCTGTTCCCGCCAATGCTGGCAGTTTATTAGCTGTAGCTGGGTCCTCCATTGTGTGGGAGACCTTCTCCTGCATCCTAGAGACACGCCTGCAGGATGTCCCTCCTAATGAAGTACCTTATGGCTCATAACAGGGTATCCCATCTGCATACTGGAACAGTCTCCTGTCCATGGTGGCGATCATTACGGGAACTGGAAATCAGAGTAAGTGAGTGAAAGAAGCCGTGAGGGCTAGAGTGTTCACAACATTCCCAGGACCAGGTTGGCAGGTCCTACTGAGACCATTAATAAGTCATTAAGGTCCCCCAATTGGTGCATGGACACTGGGTTACTCCTACTCCTAGTAAGAGTACTGTGATTGCTGCTGTTTCAGTGCTATCAAGCAAATAGTGAAGTGTGGCCATGTGATAAAATCATTTACATTCACTGGTGAATACTTGAGACATTTTTGTGAGAAACATTATAATTCTTCTAGATGTTTTTAATACACTTTTTGTTTCATACAATGGTGATTTTCTACATAGGATTACAGAGGAAATACAGACCATTTGGTACAATCAGTTCATGCCAGCGCTTATGTTCCACTCAAGGTGGTTCACATCTTTCCTCATCTAAATCGCCCATTGTAATTCTCTATTCCCATCCCTTCCAAGTGCTCACCTAGTTTCCTTGAAATACATCTCAACTAATGATTTCAACTATTCCATCTGGTCACATATTCCCCGTTCTCATCATTCTTTCAGTGAAGAGGTTTCTTCTGAATTCCCTTTTGAATTTCTTGAGGTATCATCTTATATTGACAGCCTCTAGTTATGTTCTACCCCGTAGTGTAATGTTTTCTCTGTACCTTCTCCCTTCAAAACCTTTCATAATTTTAGAACTGTCACCCTTCTTTACAAGAGAAAAGTGAACAGCACAACAATTCTTCCTTGATATACACAGCCAGAAACTTGTGTAGCATTCTTATAAATCTTCTCTTCACACTCTCTCATCCATTCTATAATATGTCAACTCGAACTGCAAGCAATACTCTTAATTATAGTCAACCAAATTTTTATAGTGACCCTACTTTCAAATCTATCCCTTTAGAGATAGAGCTTAGAGCTTTGTTTGCATTTTTATGGCCTTCGGAACCTGTGGTGAAATTGTTAGTGACTGATGTCATTGTCTGAGATCCCTTTGTTTCTCTCCCTCACTTAGACGTGCATCTTTGAATAAGTGACCTGCACATTATTCCTACCAAGATGTAACACCTTACGTTTATCTGTGTGAATCTTCATTTGCTAATTATTTGAACATACTGTAAATTAATTAATGATCTCTTGCAACTTCTTGTACTCCTCAGAATTGGCTACATTTCAACATTCCTTTCCAATTTGGTGTCATTGAATTGCTAATTATTTTTGTAGTAATTAGATACAATATTAATTTGCAGTTTTACTTTATTTTGTTTTGACTTTTTAGAGAGGTGCAGTAATCCACACGGTAACTATAACAACTAAATGTAGAATGACAGATAGATGAAAATTATTACAAACACAGGACTAATTAATAAACTCTATTAACTTCAAGGTCAAAACAGGGATTATTTTTTACACGAATGATATGGTGAGATTATCCGTAGTGCAATAACTTTTTGTCCATTTTTTTGTTGCAGTTTATTTCCCCAGGTCTTTCTGGGCTACTGGAATGAAATTGCAAAGGCACCCATCCTCCATTTTAAACTAAATGATAATAAAAAAAACATTTATATAAAATGCAACATGATTTATAAAGCCATCCCTCTAGGCTTATACATATTCACAGCCATGTAGAGTTAAATAGGGAGAGGCTGAATAAGCTTGGGCTGAATTCCCTGGAGCGTTGGAGGCTGAGGCGTGACTTTATAAAGGTTTATAAAATCATCAGAGGCATGGATACGGTGAATAGACAAGGCTTTTTCCCTGAGGTGGGTGGAGTCTCATCTAAACCTATAATCGTGAGTACAGGTTTAGAGTGAGAGGGGATAAAGTTGAAAGTACCTTAGCAGTAACTTTTTCATGCAGAGGATGGTGTGTATGGAATGAACTGCCAGAGGAAGCAGTGGAGGCTGGTGCAATTTCAACATTTAAAAGGCATCTGAGTGTGTATACGAATAGGAAGGATTTAGAGGGATATGGGCCAAGTACTGGCAAATGGGAATAGATTAGTTTAGGATATCTGGTCAGCATGGGCAAGTGAGACTGAAAGATCTGTTTCCAAGTTGTACATCTCTATGACTCTATGATCTACCCCTTTGCTCTTAATGTACTAGTCGAATCTCTTTGGATTATCTTTAACATTATCTCCCAAGGCTATCTCATTTTCCTTTCTTGCCCTCCTCATTTCCCTATTTAGAATGTCCCTGCACCTCTTGTACTCTTCGGGATTCACTTGATCCCATTTCTCTATATCTAATATACGATTCATTCTTAATCCGAACCAAAGCCTCAATATCTTTATTCCTCCAGTGTTCCCTCCTCTTACCAGCCTTACCTTCACACCAACGGGAACATCCCGCCTCCGAACTCCCGTTATCTCACTTCATGAAAGCTTCACTCTTCCCGGCCGTCCCTTGAGCTGCAAACAGTCTACTCCAATCAACCCTTGAAAGGTTTTGTCTCATACTATCAAAATTTGCCCTCGTCCAATTAAGAACATTAACTTATATATAATGCCAATCCTTTACATAAATATTTTACAACTAATGGCATTATGACCCCGGCCCCAAAAAGCTCCCCTACTAACCATTCAGTCCCTTGCCCTGCCTTATATCACAAGAGTAGGTCAGGTTTGCTCCTTCTGTGATAGTTACATCTGCATATTAATGAAGAAAATTTACTTTAGCACTTACCAAATTCCTCACCAACCAAGCTCTTAAGACCATGGCTGTCTCACTTTATGTTTGGAAGGTTAAAATTTGCTATTATTACAATCCTATTATTCTCACGTATAAATAAGATCTTTCGACATATTTGTTACTCAATTTCACTCTGACTACTGGGGGTCTATTGCAATCGCATCAAAGTAATCATGCTTTTCTTATTTCTGAGTTCCATCCACATAGCTTCACTAGACCATCCCTCAGAAATCCCTTGTGTTAGAACAGTAGTAATGTTTCACCACAAGAAAAATTGACTCCAATCTCCTTCTAGCTCTTCCTACTTCTGCCGTACCTTTGATGGTGGGAGGGGCTTTGAACATAAATTATTCAATTTACTGGTGATGGTTAGTAGCTGAAAATAAAGATACTATGGGTGACTTGGGTGATGGGAAATAAAAGGTTACATTGTGTGGAAGGAAAATTCTGGACAGAAACAAGAATTTTAAAAAACGAACTCCATTCTTTCTGCCCAGGTCTTGCCTACACCGCTCTACCTCCAGATTACTTTCCTTTTATTTTGATGAGTTCAAGTTAATCTCAACCGCTGTTTTGTACTTGCTCATCATTTGTTAACGGGTGTTTGCCGTTTCAGAATGTAGATTGCCTTATCGTGTACGTTCTCAGAGTTCAGTGTTTGGAGTCCTTGTTGGTTCAACCTGTGCTTTGATCTATAATGCAAAATTACAGAAAAATATTAATAGCAATTTAAAATAAAATGTTAGGATATTGGAAGAACAGCTAAGAGCTTCAAAGCTTGACAGGCGGCTTGTGGGAAAGGACATGGAAAGCAGCAGGGTTTCCAGAACTTCTCATCTCTGCCTTCCCTGATCGAAATCAATCTGTGATTTATAAATTTTGAGGATTGTTATTCATTAATATCGGTGTGTCAGATAGATCACAGTCTCAGGGAGGCGTGACGTGCTTCTTTGTTTTGTGATGAACTCAGGGGATCATACAATAGTAAGGGGGTAAACCCAAAGGGGTGCAGGAGCAGAGGATCCCCCGTGTGTGTGTGTACAAATCAGGGAATGTACCATGACACGAGGACAGAAGAGCAAATAAACCCTACTCCATCACCTTACGCTGTAGGGAACAAACACACAGCAATTATGTTAAACTGAAATAAAACAGTCTCTTGTCTCACCTGGAATGTTGCATCTAGTTTCAGGTGCCACGTTTTTGAAAAAAATGCAAAGTTATGAGATTGGGTGCGTGACTGATTCACAACACTATTCCCGGGATGATACACCTCACCAACTCTGAGAAATTGAGAATGTTCTCCTCTGCTGATAGTTTCCAGACTCTGTGAACAGTTGCTATGATTGGTTCTCAATTCTGTCTTGCATCATATAGATCTCAATGGCTGAATATTTCAGGTACTCATGAGCTGTGCCTTGCCTGATCACAGCGCCCTCTGATTTATTATTTTTGAGGGTTGCTATTCAGTAATATCCCTGTATCAGACAGATCTCAGTCTCATTCCATGGGATTTGACAGGTGTGGTGTGTCAAGCAGATCCCAGGAATTGTGCTCCATGAGATTTATGTGTGAGAAAAACTCCAGTTCTGAGAATCCGCCCTTGGATTGTGCACGTGTTGTTGCCTGAATACCTGACTGAACGTTGACATTTTTGGCTGATGAATGTTTCGTTGGGCGCTTTAGGTGGCGATTTCTGCATTACTAACCCAGGCTGCCCTGACATTGGGAGTACTTTTAGTTTAGACAGTGTAGAGTAAACTTTCAAACTCCGTTGTCTGCCTTTTTTCGGCTTCTGGTGGAGCCTATAAAATTATCATGAGGTGACCAAGGCCGTGGCCCTTGGTGCATAAGCGGAAATGTTCTCTAATCATTCTGCCTCTGGAGTGTTCCATCAGGCATATCGTGTGAAAGATGTATTTACATTAGTGGGCTGCATGGTAGCGCAGCATTAAACTAAATGGCTGGATAAAACACAACCAAACAGAACAAGTGAAAGTATTTGGCTGGGAAAGGAGTAGGATGTGGGAAAGTGTATTATTACTGACTGGCCTTGAAGAAAGAACTAAGCAAACTCAAGGTTAGTGCATAATCATTCGAGATTTATTAACCATTTCAGAAAGCATTTTTATCCAAAAGATTGATGTAAAAGCTAACAGAAGTGAATATAATGGCTGGATGCCACATTGAGACGAGAACACATGCGCTGTGAGCTGGGAATTTTCTGTACATCAGTAACAGTCACAAGAAAGGGAATACAAAGACTCATCAGAAAGGGTAGGCAACATTCTGAGTAAGGAACAAATAAAAACAGAACAAACGGGCATAAAACAACTGGGAAGCTACAAATTCTTCCAACCACAACCATCTCAAAGATATCAAAGTAAAAAGGAAAATCCATCAATAATTGTCTCAGTTACACGCTGATAAACTGAAGTCATCTCACTGTTAGAGTCAGCAACAGGACAGATTGGAGATTGGGAATTCAGAGACCTTGATAAGCAGATCAGGAAAATCAAAGGGGTCCACAACTCATTCACTTAACCTGGAAAAGAGAGAGAAAGCAATGACGCAGATATTTATGATCAGGGACTTTCAGATATAATGTTTATTCAATGGCACACTTAGAGATTTCACAAAACATATTGGGCTGCTTGGCGTGAGAAAGATGTGATTGTTCTCACCTTCATCAGAGTGACGGCAGAGCTGTAGAAAATACTCAGGAAGAACAAGATGAACGTGGAAGCAGTTGTCCAGATGTTGCTGTTATCATCCTCATAGTCTTCAATCCAAATGCGATCTATTGAATCTATGAATATAAAGCCGAGAGAACGCATTTAGATTGTTTATTGATCCAGATCGATCTATCTGCATCCAAGTCATGTAACTGGAGACCATTACATCTTCATAAAGCAGTCAGGTATGACTCTTATCTGTATCTATTAGTGCGTTATTGACTCAGCAAGAAATTACAAATACTAACTGCACATGTTCTTTCTTCATTATCCATGTCAGAACGTTTTAAATTATTTTTCTTTTCATCTATTATTTAAGGATATTATTATTTGAGGAATGCTTATTACGAATGATGATTTTAATTATAATCATTATATTTTAAATATAGGCGTGACAGCACTTTAGTTGAAAATTGTGGCCATCACTGAATAAAAGTTCAAATGTGATTCTCATCTTTTATATTGGTGACCAATTGCTTGGCAAATCATGAATATAAGTGACATCACAGTCAGGACATTGCTTCATATTTTAGTTTTTAAGATCTGTATATTTAGGAATAAATTTTTGTACGTGTGTCCCTTAATTTATTTGATCTACTGCTTGGTGTGTTTGGTTTCCCTTTAATGTTTGTGTATGTGGTTATAAGAGTCTCTTACTTCACTCTAGCCCATGTTGGCGTCTGTGCATCAATAAACATATTCCTGTTCCTTTACTGCTGGTGTGCTCATGTGTTTGTGCACCTAATTTTTTGTCTTTTCACATTATGTAAGCATCATCATGCTAATATGCCACTTCCTTGCTGCCTATGCTTATCTTGTAATGTCTTTGTGAGTGTTCACTTTTCATTAGTGCTATCTAAAATGTGTGCTTATGTGTCTGTTTCAGATCCTACATAAACTAGGTTATTTTCATGTTTATGCTTAATAAATGTTAGCATGCAATGTTATGTTTTGATGGATGTTTATATTTATATGATGATGATTGCTTGTGTGGCAATCGTTCCCAAACCATCTCCTGATAAGCTTGTTTGTGCTATTGTTTGTGGATGCTTGCTGATCCTTGTGCCCATTATCCTTATTTAATAAACACTCCTCTATTTGTTCATCTATGCACTTGTGTGTCTGCATGTGAGACTCTGAATTTGTGTGTGCGTGTGATATTGTAGACATGCTGATCAATGTGGTTTAAAAATAACTAATTAAGCTGCCTCTGTCATCGTATGTTTGTGATTCTGAAAATTGGAAAATAATGATATTAATATTTATCTCTGTGCACTTACGTGCCTGTGTGAGTTGACATGTGGGAGGACATTTTTCAGATTTTGTATCTGTGTGTTCATGTGTGTATGCCTGTACGCATTGTGCTGTATGAATGTATATGTATTCATGCCCATTTGTGTGTTACCGTGTGCCAATGTTTCTCATGGTTATATGTGAGTACTCCTGTTCATTTGTGCAAATGATTTTCTTTCGGTGTATGTGAGTTTTTGTATGAGCTTAGGTGAGTGTTCAAGTACCACTTGCATGTGTGGCTCTGTGCGAGTATGCGTGTGTGACATCTTATCTATATGCACATTTGAGTGTGCACAGAAACATGTGTCTTTAGGTGAGAGCCCGTATATGTGTCATTACGTGTGTATTTGCGATCATCTCTCTGTGTCTGTTCTTATACCAGACTGCAATTTTTATTATTCTAATATATTGTTCTAATTTTAATGCATTGCCCATAATTAGATTTTTACCTTGGTGTTGCAGGAAACATTTCCCATCGTTGTGCAGAGATAAGCGTTTTATGAGCAACTCCTCTGTTGCAGTGATAGAACTTCTGTCTCTGAGAGAAAAGGCGTGAGTTCAAATCCCCACTGCCCCAGAGATAACATTTCTGAATATGTTTATTAGAAAATGTCTACTTGTGTTCTGTATGTGAAACAAAATGATATCAGGTATTCGAATACCAGAATTGATCCCATGTGTTCCAGAAAACTGAGACAAAACTATGGAATTCAAACTGGGACGATGCAAACACCAGTTTTGGATTATGGGAATCAATGTTAATCATTTGTTAACAGAACCAAGCGTGTCTAACATGCTTCGAAGGTAATGTTTTGCATGGAAATGTTAAATCTTTGGACAGTAAGCAAGAAGTTGACTGTCCCTGTTAGCAACTGGGTTACATTACAGAGGACATGCACCATGAAAACTCTGCACAGGGAGCAAGAGGACAGACCATTCATCGTTCCCCTCCCCTCTGCTCCACAACAACTTATCTGTTGATTCTCTTTGGTGTGAAAGTGAAGATACATTCTGTCAACTCATGTGCTGGAGCAAGATCCCTGGCAGTTCCCCAGAAACAAAGGTTACATTCAAACTGTTCTGCACTCTTTACGATTGGTATGTTCCAATCAAATTTAATTTTAAAGTGTCTTAAATTTCCATTTCCAATTGGTGCAATTTGACACTTTAAAACTGACATGAATTTTGTAAGAATGTCCAATTGGGGGAATCAAAAACACCAAGTTCAAAACTCGTGCCCTACCTTGACATAAAATGGACATTGTCAGATTTTGTCACAGAGGGATTTAGGATGGATAACGTTCTTGGCGGAATCCTGCAATGCGTGAGCTTTACTCTATCTCTGACACAGGGTGTATCTGAGCAGAGAACATTAACTGCACAAGACACTCGTTCTAGACCTGTTAATAATCCACTTTAACTACACAGATGCAATGTAAGTCAGAGTGAGAAACAACTAATTCAGTATTTAACTCACAACTGGAGGAAAAAAAAACACTTCATTACTTCTGTTGAATTATTAAATGCAACTTTGAGATTTTTATTGACATGAATTAACAGTGTCCATCAGTGCAAGTGAAATGTTTACAAAACTCGGTTTACCGCTGGATTTATCGACTGTTCTGTTGATGATCTTCAATGGAATCGCTTCATGTCCCACCACACAGGAGTAAGAAGCACCGCTGGCCCACTCCTCCGCTGTAATGGATAACAGGCTGTAGATGAAGAAGGAGGTGTTGTCACTCTCCGCCATCACCTCGGTGTTCTTGTAGTTACTGGGATTCACCGGCTTGTCATTGTTTGTCCACTTGACGAAGATCTCTCGGGGGGAGAAACCTCTCACTAAATAGGTGAGGGAGAGAAACCTCTGAGCGGAGATTTCTTCTGTTGGTGGCAGGAGGACCGACACTGATGGCTCCAGCGGATTAATCACTGCAGAATATTAGAGACAAATATAAATCAACCAAAAAAATCCTGAACCAATATCACAATTTCACTAAATATTAAAATACGCCATGTTTAATTTGGGATTTATTCACTTTTTTTTGTAAAGGAGCAGTATGGTACACATACTGTTCAGTAAAAAAAGGAAAGTTTAATGTGAAAGTTGCCTCCATGTTTCCAGCCCACAACGAGGGCATTCTGGCCATTTGTCATTGCTGATGGTGACGTCACAACCCAGGCTTCTTCCCACCTTATCTGGCTTAATCAGAATACAATATCCTTTGGTCCAACTTTTCCTTAATCAGCTACTTAGCTATCCTGCCTTCAGATGCATCATTAATGCCCCCAATGGTGTTGGTTCATTTCCAATCAAAGCCTGTCATTGATGTAACTGGATCTGGATTACACATGGGATCCTTTGTGCTTTAATCTCACCGCTCACCTTTCTCCTTGTGGATGGAGTCTCTCAGCGGAGTCGGTAGATTCTGATGGTACACCACACATTCAAAAGTAACGCCACTCAGCCAGGCTTCAGTAGAAACGTCTAATTTGCTGATCGCACTGTCGGGATTCTGTCCAGGCTGCTCAGCAATCTCTGATTTCAGAGGCTTCTTTTCTTGTCTCCAGGTCACCTTGACTCCAGAAGGAAGATTGGACACAACGCAGGTTAATGTCACCGTCGCCTCCAGTAAGATTTGTTCTACTGGTGGTGGGAGGATTTTAACGGTGTTAGGGTGGCACTCGGTATCTTCTATGAAACAAAAATCAAAGTCAATGAAAAATGCCCCTTTCTGATACAAACAGCCAATCTTCAGATTACTCCTTCACAGGGTGAAGACACCACCTTCAAAATGGCAACTCCAACTATTGCTGAAACGATGCTTACTATTGTTGATGTATTTTGATCTGTGAAACATTTGTGATTACCTATAACATGCCATGTGTAATTATTCCTAAAGAACACTGGCTTTGTAACAAGTGAAACCTGTGAAAAAAGTAAAATCATCGAAGATACCATCATGTAACCCATGGAATCATCTTTCTTTCGGAGTTTGTCTCTCACTTAAGACCATCCATTGATACTTGTGACAAGAGTAATCTGAATATAATGAGTTCATTTCCATGTTCATAACCCTTAGGTACAAGTCCTGCTGGTCACACTGACTGCCAAATCACATCCCAAATTTTGGACAGATTATAATAAATAATAATTATTCTCTTTGCAGAGTTCTAAAGTGTTACAGGAGCAGTGAACAGCCATGGAAATTCTGTTCATTATATTTAACATGATTAAAAATACTTTGCGTTATTGGTGTGATGTCATTCTCTAATTTATGTCATTGTTCCTCGTGGGCTGTGTTTGGAATAGATCTGAAAACAAGACACTGAGTACAGCATTGGATATCGAGAAGGACACCCATCTCCTTAAGTCTTTCCCTCCATTAAGTTAGTTCATAACTGGTCTGTACTTTCACTTTATTTACCAAGCTGCATTTTTTAATTTCTTCATGGAGCAGGGGAGAAAAAAAACAAACAAAAGCGTCTTAAATTAATCTACAAACGCGATGGAAATGTCACTAATTTTATAGACATCCACTACTCACTGTGTAAACATCGCCACCCCGAACAGGCTAAATCAGCCTGTCTCGAGTTCCTAGTTCATTCATCCCTATTGTAGCATTCCCACCAGAATTTACTCTCCTGCCTCATCCACTAATTACAGAGAGCATCTTAAAGAAGCTCAGTGAGATCACATTTATCCCAGTTCATCAAATGTGATAGCCACTTGGTCTGTGGTCTGATCCCATAAATGAAGTTAAAGAGCTCAGTACCAGATAAAAATCGATGTCATACAATGTCCAACCAACAGGTCATTCCTGAGCAGGGAATGAAGCATTGAACGCATTTTGATTTATTTTCAAGTAAGGGTCACTGCATATGTTAACCACGTCAATTTGATAGAGCATCAGAATAAGGCTGTTCAGCCAATCCAGAGTTTAGATCAGAATGATGCTGGAAAAGCACAGCAGGTCAGGCAGAATCCGACGAGCAGGGAAATCGACATTTCAGGCTAAAGCCATTCTCCTGCCTTCTCCCCGTACTAAACAAGAGCCGATCTATCTCTGGCTTGAGTACACACAATGGCCTGGCCCCCACAGCCCCCTGCAGCAACATGTTCCACAGACTCATCACCCTCTGGCTGAAGAAACCCTCCCCATCTCAGTTCTAAACGGTGCCCTTTTGACCCTGAGACTGTGCCCTTGGGTCCTAGTCTCGCCTACCAGTCAAAGCATCTATTCCACATTCACTCGACCTCAGTCTCTCAGTACTTTCTATGTTTCAATCAGATATCTCTCCAATATCCCCCTCCACCCCAACCTTATCCTTGAAGCAGCTACCAGGCAAGCATTCAGCACTCTGAATGCCTCTCCCAGCATGGTCAGGCAACAAACTATTTAACAAAGCTCACTGTCTATATATCTATCTTCAACAGAGAGGAAACATGTTTTTCTGACTTGCCAAAATGTTGAATTATGAGCAATGCTAATGTATCACTCAAACTGAAATGAGATACGTGGCATGTTGGGAAACGAGAAGCTGTACTGTGCTGTTTACTATGCCTGATAAATTAGTGTGTTTGATTCACATCCGAGTTCAGAGTGATTTGTAGCTCTCTCAGTCTGTGTCTCTTATCCTGGAGTGCGGTAATGTTTTTACTTTGAGTGTTCTCTCCATGGGTGACCTGGCAGGTATAGACCGCGCTGTTGAACCATTCACCATAAGGGACCATCAGCCGACTCGTCACCGAGAAGTTCCCATTCGCCTCACACACGGGAGACGTGAAGAAGCCAGAATCCAAGCGTCGGCCATTTTTCAACCAACTCACGGAGATTGACTTCGGACGGAATTCGATAATTGAACAGACGACGGTTGCAAACTTGCTGCTTGCGATGTCTTCATTGGAGCTCACAGTTAGGAGAAGAGTTGGTTACAGAATATCTGGACCTTTAGGAAACACATCGCATACATTATCCGACGAATTTCATAACAAATACAATCAGTTCTCATATATCAAGGTTTCTTGTGGTTAATGGATACAAGAATCATAATTGTGCAGATTGCTGGAGAAGCTGGGATCCACACAGAAAGATCAGCAGGACAATGTGAAAGGCTAAACTTAGAGGACACAGCAAGGGAGTCAAGGAGGCAGAGAAACTATAGGCCGGTAACATCAGAAGGGAGATAGCAACGTTGGATGGTATTCGTTTTAATGACGGAGTCTGATGAACAAGGCAGACGAATTTCTGGCATAAATGAAGAAATGATGTCGTTGCTATCACGGAGACATATTGAGAGCCGGGCAGGAGTGGCTATTCAATATTCCAGGATTTAGTGCCTTCAGGCAAGACAGGGAAAGATAGAAAATGATGGGGGCGGGGGTATGCGGTACAGAATGTTGTTTCTGTTCCAATTCTGACAAGAGTATTTTAGGCTGTAAAGAGAAATGAAATCATGGATACCTCCTTGAACAAAGGCAAATGGACAGTACTTCAAAACCAAAATACAGCAAACATAACTACTGGGAGAGCACGATAGACCTTACTATTGGTCCAAAACACCAAGTGCAAATACATGGGCAAATTTCAGAGAAATGTAAATTAAATAGGGGAATGAAAAAAGAGGTTTTTCACTTCCTCAGCATAGGCTTGGATATTCATTTTATCAAAAATTTAGAGGGAGCACAATTCTGAAAATGCCTCCAGGAGAATATTTGAACAAAGTATGTGTTTAATACAGAGAATTTTAATCCAGACATTGCAAGTGAGGGGTGAACCTGAACTTAACTTTAGGGAATGAAGTCGACCCAGTGGGTAAAACACCAATGGTGGAGCACTTTGCAGACAGTGATCGTAAATCAGTTGGATTTCAGATTGTACTGCAAAGGAATAGAAATTGGCCCAAAGTTCTGAAAAGGGGAAGGACAGTTTTAGTAAGATCAGGTAATGACTTGACCAGAGTGGACTGCAAGCTGACACTTATTGGTAAATCTGAGTCAGAGCAGTGTGACACATTTAAGAAAGAGATAGGAAAATCACAGGGAGGACATTTCCCAGGAAGCCACTGCGTGGGACCAAGAATGCAGCGGGCTCTGGACACCAAAGGGCATGGAGGGGGAGATAAAGAGAAACAAGGGAGGCTTCCGGTCTATACTGAAATCTCAAAACAATAGAAACTAATATGGAGTACAGAACGTGCAAGGGGGAGTTTGAAAGACAAAGGAATTAGAAGAGCAAAAGGGGACCATGAGAAAATAATAGCAGTCAAAATAAAGGAAACTATTTTTAAAAGTTACAGGCTCATTCATAATAAAAGAATTATTCGGGAAACAGTATTGCCCATTAAGTGTTATTATTGGAGTGGGGCCGGAGGATTAGTTTGTGGTCAAAACGAATGTGTTGTGTCAGTGTTCACTAGTAAGAGGGACAATGTGGGGACAGAAATCATGGAGGGGTGTTGTGATGTACTTTCAGAAATTAGGACACATGACGTGATGTTCTGTGTTGTCTTGCTGAATGAAAAGTGGTTATATTTCCAGGGCAGATGAAAAGTATACTAAACGGTTGAGCGATGCAAAGGATGAAATAGTTGGGTTGCTGACAATAATTTAGAATTCCTGTCTGGCCACAGCAGTTGTGCCGAGTGAGTGTAGATCAGCCAACGTTGTACTGTTATGCAGGACGAAGGAAGGGATAAATAATGAAAACACAGATCTGTCAAGCTAGTCTCAGTGGTAAGGAAACTATTGAGAAGTGAATTTAGTCTTCATTTGGAAGATAAATCAACAATTTTCAGCACGGTTTTATTGAGAGAAAGTCATGTGTAACAATTTGATAGTAGTTTTCATAGAGATAACTCGATGTCCAGATGATAGCAATAATCAGAGCCAATGGGATCCGAGTTAATTTGACAGATTGGATCTAGAACTGGCTGAGTGATGGGAGCAGGCGATAATAGTCATCGGGTGTCTGCGTGACTGGAAATCTATGTCTCCTGGTGTTCTGTAGGGATTGGTGTTGATTTCCGTGCTATTTCTCTTACATACCAATGATTGAGACTCAAATTTAGGAGGATGAACCAGTGAATTCACAGATGAAATGAAAACCGTCATGTTGGTAAGTCATGAGCATAATGGCTTTAGATTGCAGGAGGATATAAAAGGGTTGGTTGTATGTGAAGAGAAAAGTTGCAAATGGAAATTATTCTGAATAAATGTAAGGTGATGTAATTCGGCAGAAGAATCTGTGAGGTATGACGTTTTGAATGGTGGAACCCTGGAAAGGCCTGAGGATCTTTGGTGCATGTACCCACCGATCCCCTATAGTACTGTGTCGTCTGGATAAAGAGGCTAAGAAAATGGGAGGATATTTGCTTTTATTAGCCTAGACATTGACAATGAAGAGTGGTGAGATGATATTGGAACTTAATAAAACACTGGTTAGGCCATACTGAAGCGTTGTGTGCATGTTATCGAAGGAATGTGATTACACTGAAGGCAGTATTGATGAGATTTGCCAGGGTCTTGCCTGGGTTGGAGGGTTTTAGTTATGAAACTAGTTTAGATAGACAGGGGTTTTCCTTGGAGCAGAGGAGAACTAGGGAGAAGATTATCATGATATCTAGAATTATTTTAGGCATAGACTGGGTAAACTGGATGAAACCTTTCCCCTTGATGGAGAGATCAATGCCTCAGGGGCACAAGGTGAAGGTAAGGCCAGGAGGTTCCAAGTGGATCTCAGGGGAAAACAAAATCAAACAGAGGGTGGTGTTAGCCTGGAGCTCAGCACCTATAAGTCATGTAGAGACTGAGCCCCTCATTATAAGTATGAAGTATCCTTGCAAGTGCAAGTCACACAAGGCAATGGATCGTGTGCTGGCACATGAGACTGGAATAGTTAGGTGGCTGTTATTGATAGGCGTGAATTGGGTGGGTCAAAGGGCCTTTTTCCTGTGCTGTATAAGGTGAGTCTGTGAAAACGGTTATACATAATGCCTTCTTCATGTTAATCACAGATGATCTGTTTATCTCAGTTCCCACAACACGTACCTGGACATGGCATTAATTTGCTCTTGTGTGTCCCGCTGTGTTGAACCTCACAGTAGATTTTGCTGGGGCAATCTACCGCTGACCCGGGCAGGGTTAACTGGCTGCTCAGGGTGTAGGTTCCCTTCTTGTTTCTCACTGATGGGTAAGTCTTCAATCCAGTCGTGATTAGCTCCCCACCTTTCTTCCAGGTTACCTTGGTGACGTCAGGGGAATAGTCCATCGCCAAACAACCAAAGATCACAGAACCGGTGTTGTGCTCCTGACAGGAGGAGACCAGGCCATAAAGCGTGGGGAGCGATGGTGTCTCTACAACAGAATTACCAATTGAGCATGTTAGTTTCTGTTAATTTGACCTTATCAGTTACTCAAATGTATCCTCAGCTGTAAACGTTTGCCAGTATGCTCCCGCTGAAGTCGATAGCATAACTGGGGTTTATGTTTGTTTCCTACCAGTTGCTGATCATGATCATTGGTTCCCTCTTTAGAAACATGCCCTGGACCTTGACCATTACCATATAATTTAGGAAGAAGAACATCCTGATCCCACCCCAGTAACTGTTTGAAGATCTCACCAACTGACACTTTCACTGGATTGCTGTGAAGAGCAGAGACGTTTCACAAAATACAAACCAAGGAAATGCAGATTCATCGAAATTCTACAGTGTGTGCAAACAGGCCATTTGGCCCAACAAGTCCACACCCACCCTCTGAAAAGTAACGCATCCAGACCCATTCCCCTACCCTATTATGCTACAGTTAACCCTGACTAATGCATCTAAACTCCCAATCACTGAACACAACATTTGCAATTCCCCCAGCTTGCACATCTTTGGAGTGTGGGAGGAAACGCACACAGACATGGGGAGAAAGTGCCAACTCCACGCAGACAGTCACCCGAGGCTGGAATGGAACCCGAGTCCCTAGCACTGTGAGGCAGCAGCACTAACCACGGAACCAGCGTGCTGGCCCACTCGGTGCTGTGCTGCTGGAAATACCCAACAGCTGGCAGTACCCCTGGAGAGAAGTCAGAGTGAATCATAGAACATAGAACATTACAGCGCAGTACACGCCCTTCGGCCCTCGATGTTGCGCTGCCCTGTCATACTAAACTGAAGCCCATCCCACCTACACTATCCCATGTACATTCATATGTTAGGCCAATGACGACTTAAATGTACTTAAACTTGGCGAATCTACTACTGTTGCAGGCAAAGCATTCCATACCCTTATTACTCAATGAGTAAAGAAACTACCTCTGACATCTGTCTTATACCTATCTCCCCTCACTTTAAAGTTGTGCCCCCCCGTGTTTGCCATCCCCATACTTGGAAATCAGGCCCAGTGAGCCTTCCTCACTTATCAATGTAAGGTAGAATGTTCTCTCTGGGAGGAAGGTCACTGCAGCAGCAGCACAGGCAGGAGCTGAGCACTGGGACGGGGAGGATGGCTGTCACGGCTGAACTCATGCCAATTGGCTGGAAGTTGAAACATCTCACTTACAATTATCTGAATTCTGGAGGCCTCTGAAAAATGGAGGACTATTAAGTTTCAGAGACTTTGTAGTGTTAGCTGAGTATTTACGTAAATATGATTTGAGAAATGAACAAGTAATCTTTATTTTTAAAAGCTATCAAACTGACACACAGTTCACCAGCAAACCTCATCTTTCAGACTAACCACTGCACTTACTCTGTCGAGACCTACATTCCCACTCACATTGACCAACCCTACCCTGCTATACACCCATTCATGCCCGGAACACACAACCCCTATCACACGAAACACATCCAAGGCAATCCATATTGGTAGTGTAGCTGAGCAGAGAGATCTCGGTGTCCATGTACATAGATCCCTAAAAGTTGCCAGCCAGTTTGACAGAGTTGTTAAGAAGGTATACTTTGTGTTGACTTTCATCGATAGAGGAACTGAGTTTCAGAACCACGAGGTTAGGCTGCGGCTGTACAAAACTCTGGTGGGGCCGCACTTGGAAGTATTGTGTACTGTTCTGGTCAGCACATTATAGAAAGAATGTGGAAGCTTTGGAAGAGTTGAGAGGAGGTTTACCAGGATGTTGATTGGTTTGGCGGGAAGGTTTAATGACGAAAGGATGAGGGTCTTGAGGCTGTTTTATTTGAGAGAAGAAGGTTGAGAGGTGACTTAATTGAGACATAAAAGATAAACAGAGGGTGGACAGTGAAAATCTTTTCCCTTGAATAGTGATGGCTAGCAGGAGAGGACATAGATGACAGATGTCAGAGGTTGTTTCTTTACTCAGAGAGTAGTAGGGCCATGGAACACACTGCCTGCAACAATAGTACACTCGCCAACTTTAAGGGCATTGAAAAGGTCATTGGATAAACATATGGATGTAAATGGAATCGCGTAGGATAGATAGGCTTCAGATTGGTTCCACAGGTCAGCGCAACATCGAGGGCTGAAGGGCCTGTACTGCACCGTAATGTTCTATATTCTATATTCCAGATGGACATATGATCTCAATTCCTTTCACTCATTTACACTCCTGCCGCCCTGCACCTGGCCCATGGTGAATCTGGCCCTGACTGGACCTGGCACCATCATTTTCACAACCTCGGACAAAAGCCCACTACCCAAGACATGACCTTGATCACTGACATCTCACCTTACCCAAGTCAACCTGTGCACATTGCATCCCAGCTCCTTTCGCATCTGTCCTTTACCACCCACCATTTTGCCAGACTCCGAGCTTTGCATTTTGACAACACGTCCCCCTGTCACTTCATTACAGTGACCTTCCACCCCCGAAACATCCTGGTACTCTGCCCACCTCTACACTAACCAGCCTGGCACTCTGCCCATCTCTGCACTAACCAGCCTAGCACACTGCCCACCTCTACACTAACCAGCCTGGCACACTGCCCACCTCTACACTAACCAGCCTGGCACTCTGCCCACCTCTACATAACCAGCCTGGCACTCTGCCCACCTCTACACTAACCAGCCTAGCACACTGCCCACCTCTGCACTAACCAGCCTGGCACACTGCCCACCTCTCCATAAACCAGCCTGGCACACTGCCCACCTTTGCACTAACCAGCCTGGCATCCTGCCCACCTCTCCATAAACCAGCCTGGCAAAGACAGACCTCCTGCATTTCAGCTCAAACTACCCCTCACCTACCAAGCACAATTCGACCAAATTATCCTGTGACCATTACCATTTACCTTGATGCCACCTTGCCAGACAGAGTGCATGCAAACTTACCCAGCAGTCAGCCAACACCTCACAGCCTACCAGCCCAAACTCTCCCACATGCCTAATCTAGCCCCTCACTTGCTCACCACCTTCCAACTTTAAGCCTACTCCACCATAAAGTCAGTGAGTCATAAAGTCGTACAGCACAGAAACAGTTCCTTTGGTCCATCTCATCCATGCTGACCAGAGTTCCCAAATTAAACTAATTCCACTTGCCTGCCTTTGGCCCATATCCATCCAGACCTATCCAGTTCTTGGAGCTGTTCAAATGTCTTCTAAATGTTGGACCTACCTCTGCATTTACCACTTCCTCTGGCAGTTCATTCCAATGTTTTGGACAGTTACATCATGAAGCTCCAACTCCTGCACTCAGTGCTCTGACCAATGAAGGTACATGTGCCAAACGCCTTCAACACACTAGCTACTTGAGACAACGCTTTCAAGAATCTATGAGTCTGAACCCTCAGGGTCCTCAGTTTTCAATATCACTACCCAGTGCCTTACCATTAACTCTGTAAGACTCTATGAGTCTGGACCCTCAGGGCCCTGTGTTCAACATCACTATCCAGTGCCCTACCATTAACTCTGTAAGTTGTGACCTGATTTGACTTCTCAAAAAGCAACACGTCGTATTCATTTAAATTACACTCCATCTGCCACTCCTCAGCCAATTGGCCCAGCTGATCAAGATCTCATTCTACATTTAGATAACTTTCACTGCCAATTATACCACCAATTTTGGCGTTACGTGCAAACTTACAAACCATGTCCCATTCAATGTTTTCATGGCTTTCAACCAATATTGTACCCTGTTTGCCTTTCTCCCACATATCCGGAGCATTTTTTTAAGGATTGAAGGAATCTATCTCCTTATTGAAAGCATTTAATGTTTTGTCCTTAATCAATTTCTGTGGTGGAGAATTCCAAAGGTTCACCATTCTTTTGCTGAACAGTAAACAATCAGGTTCAATGTTATCGGTGTGTTGGGAAGACTGGTGAGCAGCAAGATTAATGATGATCCCATGAATGGAATAGCATTCTAGAGGGGCCGAGGGGCCTTCTTCAGCTTCCAGTTTGCATGCTGACATGTCCCTTCGGCAGCATGTTCCAAAGCTGTGATCCTTGAGGATAAGGGCGCACATGCGTGTAAATGCTTCACCTGAAAGCTCTCCTCCAAATTAGACTTTAACTTGACTCTCAACTATTTCCCTGCCCGTTTCCTCTTCCTCAATCACAGCCATGGGACTCACTTCCTAACAGCGCTGTGAATGTGCTAATACCACACAAACTTCAGCAATTCAGATAGACTGATGATAACTGGTTTCTCAAGGCGATATAAAAAGTCTGACACTTCCACACCTGTCTAGAGATTCAAACAACCACTGGAAGAATAGAAAATTATTTGAGGCACTTGTGTGTCTGCACAAGATGACGTGGTTTCCTTTTGTGTGATTTGACTGTGTTTTCACTGAATGAACAGAGCTATTTCTTAATCATACAATAGGAAGGAAGCTTCCCGCTTTTTTAGCATGGCAATACACATTACATTTCTTTATTCCAGGGAAGTATAGTGTTAAATTAAAGAAATATGATGATTGGGATGTTTCAATTGGAAATTGTCAGAGATTTAAAGTTTACTTTCATGAGCAATTAATTCCAGCCTCATTGTGTCACAGTACTCACAGGAATGTCTTTCAGAAATGGTGTCTCCCTTTGTTTCGGGCAGTTGAATCAGTAAATCTGGGATAGTTTTTGCTTGTTAATCAAAGGTGTTAAAGAGTTTTAGCCAAAGGGAGACCTGTGGATTTAGCTCACAGATGCTCCATGATCTACGTAAGTGGTGGAACAGCTCGAGGGGCTGAGTGCCCTCCTCTTGCTCCTACCTTCCTATCATTGTGTCATTCATTAAGCTAGCACTGGCGGTGAACACTTTTTATGAAAATATTTCAACAAATTAATTGTTTCACACATGCTTTAGAAAAACCTTCTGTTGATTATTTGGAACGGGATCATTGACATTCTCTATCTGAGTGATCAAAATAACTTCCACCCAATTACAGCAGCCACTGCGCTCTGGAGTGTGTTGTTACTTCATAATAGTTTCTTGTGAAACTACAGCTCGAGATCAGGGCGCTCCAATTCAATGATTCTCTGATATGTAATATCTCTGAACATTCGCAATTTGTTCAAATGCATCTTTTCTCTGAAGAACGTGCTTCATCGAACACAACATTTTTAAATGAAACAACAAACTTTAAATGCTAGAAAACCAAAATAAAGACAGAAATTTCTGAAGAAACTCAGCAGGTCTGGCAGCTCCAGTGGAGAGAAGGCAAGGTTAACCTTTCGCATCCAGAGACCCCCGCCCCCCCCCCCCCCCCCCCCACCGCCTTCACCAAATTATTTTCACACCTGTTGAGATAAACAGTGATTACATTGGCTTGACTCCTGTTGGAAAAAGAATTCTTAGCAGAGGTAGTGGATGGTCTGAGATAGCAATTGAAGACCAACTGAAAAGCTATCACCATCTGCTGCAAGTGGTAGATTCAGCGGAACTCCCACCGTACTGAACAATCAAATTCAGCTCCAGCACTGGTTTAATATAAAGTAAAACAGCCTAAGCATAATCTCATCAAATATGCTTCGAAAATGATTCATTCTGGATTAGTTATAAATGATATTGTCATAACAGCAAGTCAAAAGCTGGGATTTCTTTGAGCACTTTCTCTATTAACCCCATCTAGCGATGCCCAAAAGCTTGTGAACAAATATTGATCTGGAAAAAGCTGCTAACCACCAAATTTCTGTTTAATATCTAAGAGACACAAGTCAGGACAGCGATTGAATAGATTTCATTGGCCTCTGTGAGTGGAATTCCAACAAACACCCAGACATGTCAATCTGCTTTCTTGCACTGAAGTAACCTGATAAGAGATTGTGTTACATACCTCTCTAACAGGTTGTAAGTGAACACAGGCAACCTGGCACAGAATCAGGGACTCTACCACAACATCACAACAGACCTGAACACAATGAGCTTGACACTATCACGGAGAACACAGCCCACATGTTTTGACAATACATAAACCATGTTAGTTATTATCACCTTCCAACAACCAGGGATTGTTCCAGAATTTTTGTACAATGAAAGTAACATTTCAACATTTATCGAAGAATGCTTTGACAGCAGCTCCAAATTGTTCAAACTCTATGGGAACTACAGCGGAATAAATCTAGGAATTGCATTGCCATCAATTCACTGTCACTGGATTCCAACCTAGAACTCCCTTCCTCTTTCCCCTGTGAATGTTGCTGCACCAGACGGTCGACTTAGTTTGGAAAAGATTAAAATGTTTTGAAGTGTAATATGACCGTTGCCAGTGACATTAAAAGCTGATAATAGGTTTTCAAATAATAAGATGCAAAAAAATTCTGATTCTACATTGTGTCACGGAACATGTCCTGCATAACTGAGGCACAAAGAAAATATGCAGCATATTTCCCTCTGCCTCGCTCAATCAAATATCTCTGGTTGCCAACAACCAATTTCAAAACTCTTGCTATCTGCCTTTTGTTCCTGAAATGTTCGTTCTGATTGGAACAACTTAGTCAGGGCTCTCAATTCTGGGGCACCTAATCGAATATTGTATTTCTGGCAGATAAAAGTGGTTTTGAAGCGCGAGATGAAATTGAACTGTCTGAGATTCAGGTATCCGAACTGGACAATTTACAAATGGTCAGGACCATTGACAAGTTAGTCAGACATAGCACTGAAATAAACTGCACAACAGACTTAATCCTAGAGGATACATTGCTCAACTCCTCACGTCAAATATATTCGCTGTAATTGAACATTCATTAGAGAAACTAACCACAGGATTAATGTGAATAAGAATGTGTTCACAATGAACATAAATAACCACTGAGTTAATAAACTTAATAAGTCATTGTATTTAACAAAATTATTGAAGTGGGAAATATCGCCAATTAAAGCACAGATCCGGAGGAAATGGATTATTCTCTAAATTATTTTTACATATTCTTAAAACGTTCCTTGAACTGTGGAGATTTTCCATGCACTGCATAAAGTCAATACTGCATTCCAGTGTGGAAAGCATTTCTGTTGAAGGAATTAGGGCAAGGTCATTTTCTTGTTAACTGCTTTTAATGAACGAAAATGTTTAAAAAGGTATGAATTGAAAACATGCTTCTGTCTGGAGTTGCCCGCTTTAGCGGATGTCTAAGTAAATGTGGGCACTGCTGCCTCACAGATCCAGGTACCCAGGCTCGGTTCTAGCCTCGGGTGACTGCCTATGTGGAGTTTACACAATCTCCCCTGTGTCTATGTGGGTTTCCTCCCACAATCCAAAGATGTGCATGTCAGGTGAACTGGTCATGCTATATCGGCCATAGTGTTAGGTGCATTAGTCAGGGGTAAATATAGGGTAGGGGAATGGGTCTGGGTGGGTTACTCTTCAGAGGGTCGGTGTGGACTTGTTGGGCCAAATGGCCCGATACATACTGCAGGAAATCTAATCTAAATGATTGTCACACTTAACTAATGTGAGCAGATTCCTTCCGATCGCTACATTGCAATAAATCGGTCAAGTATATTAATTAAAATAAATATTACTCTCTTTTCAGTGTCTGAATAAACAATGTGCTCTGTTATCCTCTAGTTCATGTCTTCTGCAAATTTGTGAACTCTGCATCCGTCTGAACACATCGATGTAAAATGAATTCTCTGCGTTTGCATCAAGCACTCCCATGGTTTTAAAAGTAGGGCTCCTACAGTATAGAAACAGGCCGTTTGGCCCAACAATTCCACACTGACCCTCTGAACAGTAAGTAGCCCACTCAGACCCATTCCCCCTAATGTATATTTACCCCTGGCTAATGCACCCTAACCGACACATCCCTGAACACTGTGTGCAATTTAGCACAGCCAATCACCTGACCTGCACATCTTTTGGACTGTGGTAGGAAACCAGAGCGCCCGAAGGAAACCCACACAGACACAGGGAGGATGTGCAAACTCCACACAGGCAGTCACCCGAGGGTGGGATCGAATTTGGGACCCTGGCACTGTGAGGCAGCAGAGCCAACCACTGAGACACCATGCTGCCCTGCGAGGTCATGAGTGGATTATTTTAATTAATTCGAAATTTGGCCTTGGTCACATAATTTACTATAGCAGTTGTTTCGAAATAATGACTCCTCAGTTGATATTTTGTTGGAAAATGTAACTATTTATTTAAAATGCACAGATTGGGAACACCTAAAGCACTGTGCAGATTAAATAATTCAGTTAATGTTTTATTTTATCCTGTAAATCCAGTTTAATCAGGGACATTACAATTAATTAACTCAAGTTACGTGTGAAACTGATCAAAGCAGTGAAACTGACCTGTTCTTCATAGAATTGAGCAGAATTTCCAAATGGTCTTTGCCAATGATATTTTCCAGCCAGAAAAATATGTATGTAGTGTACAGCGGAATTGAAAGGTGTTTCTTGATCAATTATAAGACAGTCATGGCATTTTTGCTCAAGAGCAAGAACTATTAGAACATTAGACTTTTGGAATTCTATTTATATTTCTCTATGACTTGTAAACTGTTTAAAGACAAACCTTGTGATTGAACTAGATAGTGGGGTTCTGAATTTGGATTGTAAAGCATGGATTAGATTAATCCTTAATTATTACTTTTAAGTAAAAATGGCGCCCGAAGGTATCTGTTTTCCCTTCATTTCTAAAACCTTTGCGATTTGTCTTTCACTTAATGAAATCAAGTGAAAGACAAATGAAAGGCTTTATGACATTTCACCTCGCATGCTGATCGCAATGAATGGGGAACCTGGAGCGGTTCATTGTCACCAACCGTGTTAACATTGCAAAAACAATGAAGAAACCAAAAACAGTTTCCCAAATATAACATATTTAATGTTACCCAAGCACAGTCCCTCCTCAACAGGTCAATGATCACCAGATCACAACACGGTGTGTTTGCAGCAGATCGAGCTCTGCAAACATTTTCAACAGATCCAAGAACATGATGTAACCTCACAAAAAAAAACAAATTGAAGTCTAACAAACCTGCTCAGAATCCAGCAAACTAATGATTACATTGAAGAGAAATAACAAGTCATAACAGCAGCCTTGTTTGTGAGGGGACTTAACACTTAAAGCTGTAACGTTTCTGGCAACAGTTCAATTTATTTCCAACCTGTACACCCTTCCTGATCATGACAATCTTGTGCAGCGCACAGTAGAGCGGTTGAAGGCATATATTGATTAATCACTTCATGGTCAAAACAAAATTACTGAATGGACAAATATTACCACATTATAATTTTAAGTTAGTTTCAATTACATCATCTGACCAATTCTGCAGTTTCAGATTTTAGTCCCAAATTTTATTTTGAATGAGGCGACTCAAAACAAAATTCAGTTAGTTTACAATTAGAACTGAGTTTTTTTTAAAAAAGTCAATGCATTAAAAACTCGTTTTTTTCATTTCTCACACTTCCGGGTTTCTGCCTTAAGTTGTTTTTCAGACCGTTACAAATGGATGTAATGTTTTCAATCAAGCAGAGAAAAATGTGTCATATAAGTTTAACAAATGCAGAAGTGATTCATGAAAAACCAAAGAACTTCACAAATATTGGTAATGAAAAGTAATCCAGAGAGTCAATCTCCTCACCAGAGAGAAAACACCGATTACAGAAAGCATAAAAACGCTGATCAATTTCACAAACTGAATAAGATCCAATCAACTCAATTCAACAGAATCAAGGAAAATAAAATCAGAATCCAATCAACTCAAAACAACAGATTTGAATGAAACATAATCAGAATCCAAACAATTCAATTCAATAGAATCAAATAAAACAATTTCAAAAGCCAATCAACACAATTCAACAAAACCAAGTAAAAACAAAGTCAGAATCCAATCAACACAGTTCAAACCGAACCAACTAAAACAAAGCCAAAATCCAATCAACTCAATTCAACAGAATCAAGTAAAACAAACTCAGAATCTCATCAACAGAATGCAATATAGCACCGCAAGAAAATTTTATGACAGTTTCTAACCTGCTTGTCATCAACGAATTAACAAAATAAATGCGAAAATATAATCAGGGTAAGAACATATATTCAAGAAATTAATAATGATATTTTAGCATATTTTAATCATGTTTAGTAATGTCTCGAACATCTTTGATTTCTTAGCGTTTGTTGTTGATAATAAAACTCACAGTCAGGGTGTCACTGGCATTAAAAATTATTTATAGCTGACTAATTAAGAGACATTAGGTGTTTCAAGTAACCCAGCCACACAGAATGCCCATTTGATCAAAAAAAGAGATACACCGAGTAACTGACTCCATCATCCCCACTGTAACTATTTGCTGAGCCTTAACTGAAGTCTGTAATCAGTCTGAACAAAAATCAATCCGAACCAAACCAAACTCAGCACAGAATATGAGTTTCATTTAATTCAGAAATTAGTCACATGAATAGAAAGTTTTAAAAAAGTCACTAAGAAAGTTCAAGGGTCTTACCTGAAGTCACTGTCACCATGGTCCCTTGGCCCCAGTAATCAAGATAGTCACAGTGTTACATTCTCTGGACTGGGTCACACAATAACTAGCTCTGTATAAAACAAATCAAAAATCTGCCATCATTTTAAATTTTCAGAACCACAGGCAAAATAAAGTCACGATAAATCTTCATCACATAATTGTGCTAGTGAATTCTGAACATTCTTGATTAATGTTAATACTGTTTTATACTTCACAGAGTAACACATGAGCTGATTCTCAAAATCCCCAACTGGTGTATCAATAATTACCCAACACTTTTACAAATTAAATAGTGATACTGGCATTAAACCGCATAGAACTAATACTGCTCTGCAAGTTAAGACGGTTTGTAGAAGTAATCACTGACTAGTTTCAAACAATGTAGGCTGAATAGGTTTTTGTATTGGTCATAATTGCAGTGTCACCCCAGTTATATCACTGTGAGACACGTTGTGTCAAATACTATGACAGACTGTAAACTGTAAAATGCAGAGAATTTCTTCACTTCCTAGAAAGCAGTGATTCAGACTCCTCTAAAAATGATTCAGTGTGTTATTTCAGCTTTTACGATTCATCGTATTTTGAAAGCTTGGAATACTTTTCCAGGTTTGGTCTGTATTTAACTTGACAATCAACACGAAGAAGGTAGAAAAAAAATATACATTTGTACAAACTAGCACTACTGGATTGCGTTTAAATTGTATCTCACATTATTTCTCGCTCCTGCCATGGTAGAAATCACCAATTTGAGATAAACACTTGTCAGTGTTTTTTGTATGAGGTTGTCGCTGTGCACAACAATGTGACCCACTGTAGTATCACAATGATGTAGACCAGTACACTCATTCTCTCTTCTTTACTCGAGGTCTCAATTTTCATTTGAAAGAGCCATTTAATACTGATCATGTTTAGAATTAATGCCATAGTTGACATAACAATTAGCAGTGATTTCCTGAGCTGTCAGATATATTAAAACTAACATTTTGTCCGAGCATTTAATTGATGGAAGTGTTAGCAGTACATATGACATGCCCAAAACATTGTCCCATTGTGTCACCAGTTTTGCTAGTTTAAATGGTACATTTCCTCTTTGATAGTTTTGTAAGAGGCAGCCTGAGGTCTGCTTCAGATCGCAGTTGGTATAATTGCATTTAAAACTCGTACTGACTGTCAGTTTATGATGGATTTGACAAAATGTTCCCTCGAGCTGTTTTTGAACGGGTCCAGCCCTGGTTCCTCTCGGTGTGGTCTCCTGCACAGTAATAGGTCTTCGATCTTCAGGTTCCCCATGTCCAACGCGAAAATGTTGTTTGAAGTGTCTTTGGACGCAGTAAATCGACCCTTCATCGCTGGTGCATAGCTATTGTCCGATGAACTATAGTAGTACAGCAGCCACTCCAGACCCTGTCCGGGAACCTGTCGGACCCAGTACATGCTGTAGCTGCCAAGCTTGAAGCCGCTGGTTTTACAGGTCAGTTTCAGGCTGCCTGCGGGACGGCCAGTCTCTGCCTCTGGCTGGGTCAAAACAACCTCCGACTGGACACCTTTAAAAAGAAAACAAACAAACCATGAGCATTAATGTTGGTGAAATGATGGCTGAGTCTTTTACATTCCTGCCGTAGACTAACATTGAGACAGAAACAAAGAGACACTTGAACAAAAAAACACTCACATGATAAGAAAGTCAGTAACAAACTGAGAAAAATTGTCGACTCAATCATTCTGATAACTTGTGGGAAACGGTTCTGTCAAGATCTTTCTAAACAGAGCCGACCCAGAAGTGTTGAATAACGGTCTCGTGCCCAGGATTTATATGGCCATCTGAAGGGGCAGGCTTACAGCTTCCACCTGTTGGTGTCCTGCTGGAGGCTCAGACTGGATCCTGGTATCAGCTTGCACAGCCCGAGCACATGGGGTCATGTCTTTACATGAGGTTCTGCTTAAACATGGACACATACACATCTTGGAATATTGGTTTTGCTGAATAGCTTCTTTGGAAGTAAATTTGAGTAGCTTCAGGTCTGTTTCACATGATAGTTGCATGTATTTTGTTTAAAAAAAAACAAATTCAACTGGAAGTTAGCTCCCTTTATTTCTACATTCATTCACAAGCAGATAAAACTAAAATTAAAGTTCAAACATATTACTAGCTAATAAAACAGTTGAGCCTTTCTTCCCTATATACTTCAAGTCTCTGCCGCACTACAAAATAACATGTAATTCACATGAAACATTTCAGAATTCAATTTAGGCAACTGAATACAGAGCGTGTCCAAAGTGATTATATTTAGAATATTCAATTAGAAGTTAACTCCCTTTAATCCTACATTCCATCACAAGCAGATAAAGCTAAAAAGAACTTCAATAATATTATTAGCCAAGAAAATGAATGATTTTATTTTTGCTGTCACTCAAAGTCTCTATCACATTACAAAATAACATATCATTTCTAATCTGCGTTTCTAAATTCAGTTTCGGCAACCTAATGTGGAGCATGTCTGAAGTGATTATGTTCAGAATGTGAGTGTATGTCACTAAAAAGTTTGGACCCGGAGATTAGAAGCACCTCATTACATTGCAGAATGTCTCTCCTTGCATCTTTTTTTGCAAATTGCTCTGACACTAAAATGCACAGTAAAGGCAAGTTGTGTGCATGAGAAACAAAATGTGAGTCCGCAGTGATACATAACACCTAGGAAAACGTTTGAAAGAGCATCTAATGAACTAAAACAAGACAGTCCATAAGCTATGTTTTTAATCCTCAACGTCTAAACCATTGCATGTAACAGTCTGAGTACATCAGGAATGTTTGGTTAAATTAGAGAGTATTACATTAATAATTACCACGAATGTAGATTATAAACAGTACATTTCTCTGCTCACTGTTAGCTCTGACAGGGCAGTTAACTCATAAAAATCAGTAAAACTTTGCTGTTGCACTACACCAGTGTTAACCATGTATAAAGGGCCCTGGAAGACTGAAGCGACTGGGCTTGTATACCCTTGAGTTTCGGAGATTGTGAGGGGATCTGATTGAGACGTATAAGATTATGAAAGGATTGGACGCTCTGTCAGTGGGAAACATATTTCCACTGATGGGTGAGTGCCTAACCAGAGGACACAGCTTAAAAATACGGGGTAGACCATTTAGGACAGAGCTCAGGAGAAACTTCTTCACCCAGAGAGTGGTGGCTGTGTGGAATGCTCTGCCCCAGAGGGCAGTGGAGGCCCACTCTCTGGATTTATTTAAGAAAGAGTTGGATAGAGCTCTCAAAGATAGTGGAATCAAGGGTTATGGAGATAAGGCAGTAACAGGATACTGATTAGAAATGATCAATCATGATTATATTGAATGGCGGTGCAGGCTCCAAGGGCTGAATGGCCTACTCCTGCACCTATTGTCTATTGTCTATTGTCTATTGTCTCTCAGTTTTAATGGGATGCAGTAATCAGAGAATGGTGTAACAAGTGATGTGAGTTTGAACCAATTCAATTTTGTTAATTTACTTCGAGATCATAACAAATGTTCCTGCAATGTGGGATTTTGGATCCATTAACTTTATATTCAGGAGCTTTAAAGATACTCAGTAAACAGGCTGAACTACCAGAACGTCACTGCATTGAATGTCCTGTTTTCTGATAGTCATACAGTGAATGCTGTATTCAGTGACTTTCCTTTTAAATGGAGAAATGCCAAGTGAAATGTGTACATTGTGAATAAATGGGAAAATATAGCTTGTTTCGTAGGATTTTACTTTAGTTGATTCATTTTCCCTTTAATCGGCCAGATACAATAGTTGGCAGCAATTAAGCTGACTACAGAAAAGGTCCTTGAGTTCCCAGTTTCATTTATTGGAAGCAGGTGGAGTTTCTGCATGGATCAAAGATATTTTGTCTCACTGTTGACCAGTTGGTGGAAAGCAAACTGCAAACTATAACCACCGCCTCCGCAGAAACAAATCGACTCAGCAACAATGCTGGAGAAAAGTTTATTTTCAGTTGTGTAACTTGGAGAACTAGTCACTCCTCTCATTGAAGGAAATATTCGCAGAGTCTCAGACACAACCTTAACATCAACAGTTCATTCATGGATCACTACAGCACTGTTTAGTATTGAGAAAAATTGATAAATAGTCAGAGAGTCATGTAGTGATACAGCGGGGTTATAGACCCTTCGGTCCAACCAGTCCATGCCAGTCCTAATCCAAAACTAAACTTATCCCACCTGTGTGTACTTGGCCCATATCCTTCCAAACATTTGATATTCATTTACTTATCCAAATGTCTGCGAAAGGTTGTAAGTATCCACCACCCAATGATCCCACACACAAACCATTCTCTGTGTAAAATGTTGTCTCTGATATCCTTTTTAAATTTTTTTCTCTTCTCATTGGAAAAACATGTTCCCTATTGTTGAAATCCTCCACCATAGGGAAAATACACCAATGTCTCGGTCAAAAATTGAAAACAATCCCAGCTCCAAACATTTACAAAATATCACTGTGGATCTTCCTCGAATCCAAAAATGGTTGTCGCCTTTGATCAATGATTTGTAAAATTTACTCGCGTATCTACTGTGATAGACGTTTTCAAACAACTTCTTAAGTGCAAATGGTTCACATCAATCAGATTAAAGTAACATTTCGTGCGCTACCCCACACACACACAAAACAAGTTTGTTGACACGAATTGCTCTGAGGAAGTCTACGATGGATTCTTTTATCAAACAAAATCATTTCCAATGTTGTGAGCGCTCGTCTATCTTCTATGCAATGGTCTGAATTTTAAGTTGTGTCTGACTGCAGATGAAACTGGCTGATCTGGGTAAAAGTACAGTTTGTGACTTTCACATTGTTAATGTATATTGCTGACTTTAGTTGAATAAAGAGATGTTGCCCCAGGCATTGTCTGGCACCATTAATTCGACCATTAATTTCCACATCGCTAGCTGTAGGGTCAGGTGGGGTTTATTGATATGTGATATTTTTGAAACGAAAGCTTCGTACATTCCCAGTATGAATCATGTCAATTAGAGCCATTCACCCTTCCACTCATGGCTTTATAAACTTGTATGAGGTCACCCCCACCGAACTCTCACCCTCCAGTGAAAACAGTTCCAGTCTATCTGGATTTCCAACGGTAACTCTGTTCCCTCACATTCTGCTGTGAAAGATCCTTCTGCCACCCCAGGTCCACAGAGAGCATCCCTTGATACTAGTTCAAAGAAAAGAAAGGAACTTCTCCCACCATATTGTTCAACTTTAGTTGGCTTCAAACACCATCAAAAATAATTGTTCTTGTCATTGCTGATTTTTGGAAGAATGCTGTGTACACAGTATCTGCTGAAACACCTGCAGTACCATCCTGAATCTGGTTCGCAGGTTTATATGTTGCTCACAAACGCAACTAGACATCACGGAACAGTGAACATCGCCCACCCCCACCCCTCCACCCTTCGACTCTGTACTTTGCACTTTATGAAATCCGTGTTGTCAATAATCAGTTAAAAGAAAGATTTTTTTGAAACTTTCTTAATTCATGTTGCTGATCTTGGCTGAATAAAGGTATGGGGAGAAAGTGAGGTCTGCAGATGCTGGAGATCAGAGCTGAAAATGTGTTGCTGGAAATGTGTTCATGATTTCCTGAAGAAGGGCTTATGTCCGGAACGTCGATTCTCCTGTTCCCTGGATGCTGCCTGACCTGCTACGCTTTTCCAGCAACACATTTTCAGCTCTGAATAAAGGTATGTTGGTGTCAGCATTTCTGGGGAACAAGATTGCATTTTTTCATGTCAGTTGACAGTGATATTAAGTCAAGAATATTCAAAATGTCCTGAGAAACAACGTTTAGAAATGGGTCTATTCGCTCCTCAGGGCTGGACCAACTGTTTGAATATTGATACAGTTCTGCCCCTACTTTTTCCCCATACGCCAGGATTTACAGCATTGGAGATCATATCTATGTTGATAATGGATTAGACCCCAAACAATGTTCCCGAATCTTTACAGTGCTATCACCTGCAGGGTTATTGTCAACATGCTATAAATGGGGTGTTGGCTGGAAGGCTCTGTCCTCACGTGATACAGATGCGATGGACGAAGTGATCTCTCTCTGTCGTGAAAACATCCTACTACTCGAAATTCATCTTTCCTACTTTGTCTCCAGGATGTTGCCTGGAATGGAGAATAGGTTGTACGAGGATAGGTTGAGAGTGCTAGGCCTTTTCTCATTGGAAAGTCGAAGGAAGAGGGGTGACTTGATAGAGATATGTTAGTAAATTTTAGAAATCATTGATCAAAGGGACAATGTTTTTTGGATTCAAGGAAGATCCATAGTGATATTTTGTAAATATTTGGAGCTGTGATTGCTTTAAATTTTGAACTAAGACATTGGCATACAGTGCACAACTTCACAATTTGCTGTAACGTGAAACTCGCAACCACTGTGAAGCTGGAAGGCGATGGTTCAGAATTTATCAAGGACCTCGCAAGGTTCGTGGAATGGACCAACGAATGATTCATGAAATTTAACAAAGGCATTTCTGAAATGATTACTTTAGCTAGGAAGAATGTCGAGACACAAATTCACATCTCTGTTTGCATTTCAATATACTATATATTACTTTTCTATTATATCCTAAAATGCTTGTGCCGTTGTTCATATTTAATGCACTCTATCTTGTTCCGGTGTTAAGATAGTTTCTTTATTTATTTCACTCAAGACTGTATGCAGTATTTCTGCCTCAGTATTGACCAAACTCGGTTTGGTGCCAGCTTATATCACTTGAGCTGCTTTTTCGGAAGTGAATCTCTCCACCTGTTATGTCAAAATAATCTGTTCGTGCTTAGATCAAAATAAATCTTGTTAATATCATCCCAAATTCAGGCTCGGTGATTTTGCATTTATTCAATGGAAATGAACAGAATATGACCGGCCTGTTCTTGGTGGAGTGGGAGAGGGAGTTAAAGTGGTCAGCCACGGGGCCGTGGGGTTGGTTGGCACGGGTGTCCCAGAGATGTTCTCTGAAATGATCCGCAAGTTAGTGTCCTGTCTCCCTGATGTAGAGGAGACCACATCATGTGGAACAGATACAGTGGATGACATTTGTGAAAGTATAGATAAATGTCTCTGGGATGTGGTAGGATCATTTGGGGCTTTGTCGGAGGTGAGGGGGGAGGTGTGGGCTGGTGGAGGGGCATGGACCTGACGAGGGAGTCGCGGAGGGAATGGTGTCTCCGGAATGCAGATAGGGGTAGGGAGGGAAATATACCCCGAGTGATGGGGTCTGTTTACATGTGGTGGCAGCAGCGGAGGATGATATGATGTATGCGAGGTTGGTGCGGTGGAAGATGAGGACCAGGAGGGCTCCCTGTTGCGATTGGAGGGATGAGGTTCAAGGGCATCGTCGACCACATGGGAGGGGAAATTGCAGTCTTTGAAAAAGGAGGTTATCTGGGATGTGTTATGGTGGAACTGGTCCTCCTGGGAGCAGGTGCAGTGTAGGCAGAGGAAATGACAATAAGGGATGGCATTTTTACAGGAGGTCGGGTGGGAGGAGTGTAGCCCAGATAGCTGTGGGAGTCAGTGGGCTTGTAGTAAATGTTTAGTCGGTCACTGGAGATAGAGGTGGAGAGGTCTAGGAAAGGGAGGGAGGTGTCCAAGATGGTCCCTGTGAAGCTTAGGACAGTGTAGAAGGCTTTAGTAAAGTTGATGAACTGTTCAACCTCCTAATGGTAGCATGAGGTGGCGTTGATACAGTCATCAATGTAGCGGTGGTAAAGGTGGGCAATGGTACCAGTGTAGGTGTGGAAGATTGACTGTTCCACATATCTGACGAAGAAGCAGGCATAGCTGGGGTCCATACAGGTGTCCATGGCTATCCCTTTGGTTTGGAGGAAGTGGGAGGATTGAAAGGAAATGTAGTTGAGGTTGAACATGTACTGCTTGGGTTGGCGTGACAGGAAAAAACGGAGGGCTTAGAGGCCTACATCATGGCGTTTGGATGTGTACAGGGCCTGGGCATTCTGTTCTTTCTGGGGCTTATCAAAAGCTTGCAGTTATTATGGAACTGCAAGGGCAATGGCTGGGAACTCGGAGAAACCAATGTTTAAGTCTTCTGCTTGAAGCAAATTTTGACCAGAACATTTAAACACCACAAAGCTCACTGTAGGAAATGCCAGGGCTGCAACTTTTAATAATATTTGAAACTTTGTTAAAAAATAGGGATTTTTAGTCATAGTTTCTGAAATAATCAGGAAAATAATTAACCGTTCGAACAAGCTCTTTCAAAGAGAGAGGATTTGCAAAGTTTGAAACCATACGGTGCTGTGGTTTATTTGAATTCAATGTCGGTAAGAGTTAGATACAGCCAAGGTAATCTCTCCATATATTGTTTCTGTTAATCTGACACACCAACATACCTGTCTGTACAAAACTGTATTATTTGTTTAGTTGATCAAAATTTAGGAAACAGATCAAACAGAATGTATTCGGCTGGGAAGGTGATGGATACAGAAGACAGAATCAAAAATTGGGAACATTAAATCTGAAGAGAGAGTAACAAGTAGTACAATATCAAAGACATGACAAGGTGCATGTCGATATGTTCCAGACGTTAGTTGATCGAATGAGCTTGTAAGATGGTCGAGAGACTCGTCCAATGATGTCCTGGAATCAGACCGCGAAACAGAGATCAAAAGGTCGATTTGCAAATGTCACTTCAATGTGATCGCTTCACACTCTATGTCCTGATATAGGCCATATTGGCAGATGTTTCCGCCAGATTGCATCCCCTGGGTTTATTTTCTGATCAGAAGTGAGATGTGTGGCTTGCTGCTGGCACATAGAAACAGGAAGTTGTGTGCCAGCTGAGAATGATACACCAGGCGCTACTTTCTGTATTATCAGCACAAAGTCTTCCTGCGTCTGAGGGAGAACACACACTGACAGTGTTAAGAACAAACAGACATTGCTGTTGGTCTCAACATTGTATTCAATTCCATTCCCATTTCCCAGAATGAAACAGAAGAGATACAAGATTATTTCAGCTAGAGTAAATTATTTGTCAGAGAGATAAGAGAAGTTATCATCGGGTGAAAGGAGCTAAATGACAATGTGTAGTTTCACTTATAAACCTATGTTTAAAAGTAGAAAGCTTGAGGGAAGTTAATACGTAAATCTAAGAGACAGCATTCATTAAAAGTTGGAATTGTAAGGTTTAAGCAATAAAATTCAGCATGGCTTTGGTCGAAGTGATATCATATCGGAAGTGGTTGATTCTTTTTTCCGGAGAGGCAATGAGATGTGACATCTGGTGTAAAAAGTGGATGTAATGCGTCTTGACTTCAATCAGGCTTTTGACCAGATCTTGCACCTTTAATATGGTAAGGGTTCATGGGATCTGGTGCAGTTTGGCAAATGCATCGAAGGTTTATTTGTTGGCAGAAGGTAATGGTCGAAGGTAGTCATTGTGAAGACATCTTGTGTCCAGTGGTTTACTATGTGACTTGGTGCTGGATCCTTTGATGTTTGCAGCGTATATGAACGATCTAGTCAACAATGTAGCAATTTTGATCAGTAAGTTCAAAGATGAGGTGAAAAACGTTTGGTTTTGCAATTAGTGAGGAGGAAAGCCAGTGTGACATCGATGGCCTTACCTGTCGGAGAGAAGAATTGAAACCAGAAAATTATATCCTAAAGTCTGTGAAGTAAAGCATTTTCGAGACTAACAAGTTAAGCGAATATACGATGCATTGTTGGAATCTACACAATACAACGGATAAGCAATCTTCTGTTGTGAATATCCACATCATGGCGTGGGGGTTGGAGTTATAGTCTGGAGATATTGTGGCTAGACCAGTAATTCAGGAAACAGGGGTCTGAGCCCACAGTGCTCCCACATCAAGTTGTGAATTAAAGTTGATAATTAAACAACTTATTGAAGGAATAAGCTCCACAGATATTCCCTTGCTCTGCTTTGGAGAGCACAAAACATCAGCGCAAAAGTTAAGGCTGAAGCATTCACAGCAATCTTCAGCCAGAAGTGCCAATTGTCTGATCAATCTCGGCGTCTTCCATAGATCACCAATATCACAGATCCTGTCAGCAGGGAATTCGCTTCTCTCCATGTGAAATCAAGACACTGTTGGGCAGAGGGGGGGGGGGGGGGGGGTGGAGGGGGGGGCAGGGGTTACTGCAAATGCCATGGAGCCTGACAAAATTCTGGCAAAAATACTGATGACTTGTGCTAGCCAAGCAATCCCGGTACAGCTAAAACACTGGCATGGACAATGTGGAAAATAGGCCAGGCACGTCCTGTGCACAGAAAATAGGTCAAACCACCCTGGCGAATTACTGCCCCATCAGTCCATGCTCAATCATGAGCTAGATGTAGGAAGGTGCTATCAAGCAGCACGAGCTCAGCAATAACCTGCGTAAGTGTGGGTTACGCAAGACCTACTCAGCTCATGTCTGAATTACAGACTTGATTTAAACATGGACAAAGAACTGAATTCCAGAAATCAGGGGAGAGTGACTGCCCTTGACATTAAGGTCACATTCGACAGAGTGTGATATTATGGAGCCGAGCAAAACTGGATTCAATGGGTATCAGGTGACAACCTCCCTGCTGCCTGCAGTCATACCTCACACATTGAAAGATGGCTCTGCTTGTTAGAGGGCAGTCGTCTCAGCCAAAGCAAATCTCTGTTGGAGTTCCTGAAGAAATTGTCCGAGGCACAATCATGTTCAGCTGCTTCAGCAATGACCTTCCCTCCATCAGAAGGTCAGAAGTGAAATCTGCATTAATCTAGCACCTTTTTGTGACTCCGCAGTCCACATTCAAACGCAACAAAATCTGGACAATTTCCAGACTTGAGCGGACAAGTGGCACATAGCATTCACACCACAAAGCTGCGAGACAATGACCATTGACAATAAGAGACAACCTAACCAAAACCCCTTGACATTCAATCGTGTTACCATCACTGAATCCCTCACCATCGACACCCTGGGTTTTATTGTTCATTAGAAATTGAGCTGGACACTCCATATAAATACAATGGTTGTACGAGCAGGCCAGAGGCTAGGAATACTGCAGCGGGTAACTCACCCTCCTGACTCACAAAGCCAATTGACTGTCTAAGAGACAGAGGTCAGGAGGCTAATAGCACAGCTCGCCCCTTGACTGGATAGGAACAGCTTCAACTGCACTCAAGAAGCTTGGCATTGTCCAGTACAAAGCATCCCACTTGATCAGTAGCACATCCACCAGCGTCCATTGCCTCCAAATCTGATTCTTAGTACTTGCCATATGCACTATCTAAAATACTACACTGCACTAACTTAGCCACTTCCTTAGACAGTACCTTCCCACTACCACTTGCATCTCGAAGGACAGGAGCAGCAGATACAAGGGAACAGCACCACTGTAAGCTCCTCTCTAAAATACTCGGCATCTTGACATGGAAATATGTCACCAATCTTTTACTGTAATTGGGTCAAAATCTGGAATTACCTTCCTCAGGCCATTTTGGAACATGTTATTTCCGAAAGGCAGCTTACTGCCATCTGCTGAAGGACAACTACGGACAACTAAAAGCAACCACCATGTTCCATGAGTCAATAAAAAACTCATTGAAGCTAACAAGACAGTTTGATAAAGTGGTTGAGGAGGAATTATGAGTATATAATAAGCAATCAAAAGGTTTGCAGTAAAGTTCCAGAATCAGTCCCTACCATGGTAGCTTCAATTAATAAAAGAGTATGAAAACAAAATGCTGGAATAATGAACGATAATCACAGACCTACCAAAGGTTTGAAGCATGTTACATGGTTCAGTTTTGTCCTTCAGAGGAGGACGCCTGCCCTTCCTACCTGGCCTGCTCTACCCGTTCAACAATAAGGTGATGGTCCTTTCCTGTGCCGAACCTGACAAAGAAACCCATCAGGAGAAAGTGAGGACTGCAGGTGCTGGAGATCAGAGTTGACAGTGTAGTGCTGGAAAAGCACAGCAGGTCAGGCAGCATCCGAGGAGCAGGAAAATCAACGTTCCAGGCATAACCCCTTCATCAGGTATCCTAATGAAGGCCTCATGCCCGAAACGTCGATTCTCCTGATCCTCGGACTGACCTGCTGTACTTTTCCAGCACTACAGTCTCGACTGAGAAGCCATTTGGTTGTAATAAAGCTTCTTAAGAAAGATCAACCATAATTAGCCGAGCAAGATGGTAGGCCTTCAAAAAAGTAGCTGATGACGACCTTCTTGGGATATGTGACTAACGTTTTCATAAGTCAGTGAAGAATTCAAAAAATGCAAATTATGGTGAGTCAGGCTCTTCAGACAGAGTCCGGTACACAGTTTAGATTGATGATTGGATGCAAAGTCTCCTGTGATGTTGCTGTGAACAGCAAAAGAGTTCTTGCCAGTATTGCACTCCAATATTTGTTCATGATGTAAAGTGTCAGATTTATTGCATTTCTGTTTGTGACCGCTTTCTGTGCATTCCCAATATTAGGATCACAGCGGTGACACCATGACACCAGTATTCCCAAACTCCAGTTTGATGCTGAATGGACGGGGTTTGGAATACCATCGTTTGCCCAGGGTGAAATTTGAATTCAAAGAAAGCCTGGAATCGGAAAGAAAGCCAAATGGTGACCATGTAACCCGAGTCAATGGAAAAAATACAAAAACAGCTGGTTCACGAATGACAAGGCATCTGTCACCTTTCCATGGTCAGGCCGACATGAGATTCCAGACCCACTGTGTTCTGAAGTGGCTTTAGCAAGCTATTGAAAGGGGGATAGGGACTCATTGCTGACCCTTACCAGAAATTAATACATGTAACAAAACCTCACAACAACTATATCAATTAAATGTAATTGTTGCGCAGTTCCTAATGTAATTTCAAGTATTTCACGTGAATGTTCTAAAATGCACTTTGAGTGATGTTGCACCGTCTAAGCGGACTACAATATAAATTAGTGGGACATTCAGAGTAGGAGAAAGTGAGGACGGCAGATGCTGGAGATCAGAGCTGAAAATGTGTTGCTGGAAAAGAGCAGCAGGTCAGGCAGCATCCAAGGAGCAGGAGAATCGACATTTCGGGCATAAGCAACACATTTTCAGCAGCGACATTCAGAGTAGATCCAGTTCAACATTGAAGTTTAATTGCAGAATTTACAGCACTGAATTTTTAACCTAAATAAAAGTTTTAAATTGTGTTTATGATCCAGAAATAAATAAAATCTGTTGCAATTCGTCTTCATACACTTGTATTCACTTCTGAAAATGGTCAACATTCTTAAAATAAACTTGTTTCGATTTGAATCTTACCAACAAATCACTTCTTTCATCTGGCTTTGCTGTGACCATCACTTCCTTGAAACCAATTAAGCACTTATGTAAATAAACACAGAAATAGAATTCTCAGAATAAATTACAGAACAACAAAACCCCAATTTATATTTCCCCACAAGCACAGCACACGAATTGTGGAAAAAATGCAAATAACTCAATGGATTCCAATACTAATTGATGTTAGATCTTTTTAATACATAATTTGTATGATTGTTGAATGACAGAGGTATCAATTGTCATGTTTAGTCAAAAAAAAAACTATAATTAAGAGATACATTAGCACAGCTAATATTTCTGTCTCTCTTTTTCTCTCTTCCCCTCCTGCCTCCCCCCATGTTTCTTTCTATCTGATGCCTTGTTTTGCCTCTCCACAATCGGACAATGTTTTCCTTAATAACATGAAGCCAACGCCTCACCAATATATGCTCTCAGCCAAATTCATCCATTTCTTTCGAGAGATTTGAGTCAGTACAACCAGATTTTCTCAAAAATCTGTCTGAGTATTGAGTGATCTGGAAATGCTTGATCGGAAAGACTTTACTGTGATAGCGTTTTCATTGTAAATCACCAGTATTATTCTTGGCTGAGGAATGTTTAATGGTTCAGTGCAATGCGTATTTAGTCTATAATTAACTTTTACTGCACATCTCATGGAATGTTTAATATTGTAGTGGGTGATTTATTCTGTGTCGACTCTGTGTTGTACATGCTCTGAGAGGGTTTTTTTTAGGGAATCCTAGATGCAGCTCTACACTGTGTCTAAACCAAAATGTATTTGACATGTTTGCATTGGGCAGCACAATATAGAGGGAGATTTACCCAGCACATTACATGAGCTGTACAATCACAGAAAACATTTGATGTAGCCGTGTAAAGGGGTTTGAACTCCTACCCACTGTCATTCTGACTTTGAAATGCTTGATACCAGAATAAAAAGGGAACAACACGATGCATCGAAACTTTGTTATACAAGTAGATTATCATCTACAGGCACAGACGTACATACACACATAAGCAAATCATCTATGAACAACCCTTGCAGTGTTTAACGGATAAGCGTTGGGAGAGCTTTAATATGCAATGTGGGTATTCCATGCAACACATGCCGACAGTGAGTTTGATATGGTAGTTTAAATGTAGTTTTCATCTGTCTTTAATCTTTTCTGTGACAGCCGTGGTTGTGTTTGACAAATATTCAACAGAACTGGAGGCCTATAAATGCAGTCACTGCATTAGAGGCAGAATGCAATGCCATCAAACAGGAGAAAGGCGATCCCTGCCTTTTTTCATGATGAGGAGGCATTGAAGCAGCTGGGCTTCAAACATGAAATGGAGGTTAATTTAAATGAGGCCGAGATAATTCTGAAAAGACTAACTTAGAGCAAAGGACAATGATAGGGAACCAGAAGCAGCCTGTTCAGCCAATCGAGGTTGGTCTTCCAAACAATGACATCATGGCTGAGCTGATAATCCTCACCTCCACTTTCCAGCGATTTAACTGTAAACACTGGTTCAATTACCAAATCCAAATCTGTCCATTTCAGCCTTCAAAATACTGAATGACCCAACCTCGACAGTCTTCTGTGGTAAAGAATTCCACGAATTCTCTACATTCTGGGAGACAAAATTCTCTTCTGCCCGAAATTTGAGACCTCTAATTCAGAGATTCTACTCCCTGGTCCGAAACTCTCCCACAAGGGGAAACAACATTTCTGCATTAACACCATCACGTTTCCCGAAAATAATATATGTTTCAGAATGTCAGTGCTGAATCTTCTTTGTTCTAGTGAGTATAGGCCCAAACAACTCAATCTCTACTCTCAAGACAGTCCCTCCATCTTCAGGATCAGTCGACTAAACCTCATGTGGATTGTCTCTCTGTCCAATGTACCTTTTCTTTGTGATATGAGTCCCAAGAACAGGTCACAGTATTCCAGCTCTGGTAGGAATAGAGCTTCTTTTCAGTTTTAACAAACATTATAGTCATACAGATATCCAGCACAGAAACAGACCCTTCTGTCCAACTGCACTGACCAGATATCCCAATCTGACTGAGTACCATTTGCCAAACATTTTGCCAATCTTCCTCTAAATGTTACCTGTTCATAAACCCATCCAGGTGCCTTTTAAATGCAGTAATTGAACTCGCCTCCACTACTACCGTTGGTAGCTTTTTCCACACATACTCATGAAAAGGTTACCCCACAGGTTCTTTTCAAACGTATCTCCTCTCACGTTTAACCACAGTCCTCTCGTTTTGGACTCTCCCGCTCGAGGAAAAAGGCCTTGGCTATTCACCATATCAATGCCCGGCATGATTTTATAAGTCTAGTTCAGGCCACTCCTTAGCCTCCTTTTCTCTCACTGCAGGGAAAAGAGAAGCCCCAGCCTATTCAGCCTCAGCTTATAGCTTAAACACTCCAGTTCCAGCATCATTCTTGGAAATCTTTTCTACACCCTCTTAAGTTTCACAAAATCCTTCATAGAAACGGTCAGCCCGATTTGTCTATAAAAATTCTAAATGTGGCCTCACAAATGTTCTGTACAGCTGAGACATGACATCTCGACTCCTACACTTAACATTATGACCAATGAATGAAAGCGTGCCAAACACCTTTTTCCCCATCCTGTCTCCCTGCAACTCCACTTTCAAGGAATGATGCATCTGTACCCTTTGGTTTCTTTGCTCAGCAACACTCCCCAAGGCCCAGCCATTAATTATATAAGTCCTGCTTTGGTTTGCCTTTCAAAAATGCAACACCTACATTTATTTAATGAAGCTTGGGTTCATGAAAGGCAAGTCATCTTTAACTGATTTATTGGAATTCTTTGAAGTTATAATGACCGTGGTATACAATGGGAAACTGTTGAACGTGGCGTATCTGGATTTCCAAAAGGCATTCAGCAAGGTGCTGCACAAAAGGCTGCTGCAGAAGATAAAGTTGCACAGTGTTACGGGCAATGCATTAGCATGGACAGAAGAATGGTTAACTAACAGAACGCAAAAAGTGAGGATAAATGGGTGTTTTTCTGGTGGACAATCAGTGGCTAGTGATGTGTCTCAGGAATCAGTGGTGAGAATGCAACTTTTACAATTGTTGGGATTGCAATTGTTTACAATTAAGTTAGATTGCTTCGAGTTAGAGACCAAGCGTAGTGTGTTGTAGCTCGCAGAAGCCACTTAAATGAGTGATAGAGCAAAGTGTGCAGAAGGATATAGACAGGTAAAGGGAGTGGGCAAGAGTCTGGCAGATGGAGTACAATGTTAGTAAACATGAGGTCATCCATTTTGGTAGGATTAATAACAAAGTGGACTACTTTAAAATGGTGACAAATTACAGAATGCTGCTGTGCAGGGGGATCTGGGTGTTCCTGTGCATGAAACACAAAAGTCTGGTTTGCAAGTCCAGTAGCTAATTAGGAAGACAAATGGAATAATGTCCTTCATTGCCAGTTGATAGAGTTTAAAATTAGGACTTTCTGCTACAGCGGTATAGGGCGCTGGTGTGGCCACGCCTGGAGTACTCTGTACACTTTCCATAGCCTTACATGAGATGGCACTGGGGTGTGGTTTGCTGAAGAGTTTGACTACGCTGAATCTGGAAATGAGGGGGTTGGCTTATGAGCAGACTGGGATTATACTACTGGAATTCAGAAGAATGGGGGAGGGGGTTGTAAAATTATAAATGCGATAGATAAGACAGAAGCAGGGAGGCTCAAAGTTTGTGAGAAGATTTGTAGCTCGGGTGCTCGTTGTTGTGGTTCTGTTCGCCGAGGTGGGAATTTGTGTTCCAGACGTTTCGTCTCCTGTCTAGGTGACATCCTCAGTGCTTGGGAGCCTCCTGTGAAGCGCTTCTGTGACGTTTCCTCTGGCATTTATAGTGGTTTGTATCTGCCGCTTCCGGTTGTCAGTTCCAGCTGTCCGCTGCAGCGGCCGGTGGATTGGGTCCAGGTCGATATGCTTATTGATTGAATCTGTGGATGAGTGCCATGCCTCTCGGAATTCCCTGGCTGTTCTCTGTTTTACTTGTCCCAATAGTAGTTTTGTCCCAGTCGAACTCATGTTGCTTGTCATCTGCGTGTGTGGCTACTAAGGATAGCTAGTCAAGCCAATGTCTTCCCCCAAAGCGTTGTGAATCTCTGGAATCCCCTGCCTAGCGAAGCAGCTGAGGCTAACCTGTTGAATGTTTTAAAGGTGAAGATAGATTTGTGAAGACTAAAGGAATGAAGGGTTATAGCGAGGTTTGGGTAAGTGGAGTCTCAGTCCATTCAAAGATGATCCACGATATTATTGAAAGGCAGAGCTGACTCATGGAGTCAGATGGCCTACTCCTGGTTGTATTTCTTATGTTCGGATGTTGATATGTTCCAACAGACCTCCAATTCAAAAAGTAATGCTCTCTAACTACTAAATAAAAACTGAAAGAACTGTGGATGCAGTGTATCAGAAACAAAAGCAGAAACTGCTGGAAATGCTCAGAAGGTCTGGTAGCATCTCTGGCATGAAAGGCTCACCAGTTTATGGTTCCCTTGCTTTTCCATACAACTTACTTCAATAATGCTGCCACATTAGTCACTCTCCAGTCTTCTGGCATCTCATCTATGATTATCAATAATAGAAATATCTCAGCAAGGGGTCCAGGAATCTCTTCCCTAGCTTCCCACAAAGTTCTGGGAAATACCTAATCAGGTCTCCAGGATTTATTTCCGTGTTTCTACTTTAAGACCTCCATCACCTCATTTTCTGCAAAATGAACTCATGTTAAGATCACATTATTTATTTCCCAAGTTTCTTAGCTTCCATGCTCCTGTCTACTGTAAATATTGATGCAAAATATTTGCTTAGTGTCTCTGCCATCTCCTGTGGTTCCATGCATGGAAAGCCATGTTGATCTTTGAGGCCTGTATTCTCTCCTTAGTTATTCTTTTAACCTTAAAATAATTTTAGAATATTTTCGGATTCTCCATAATTCTATTTGCCAAAGCAATTTTATGTCCCTTTTTTCCCCTCATGATTTCCTGTTTAAGTATACTCCAACTGCCCTTATACCCTTCTCAGGATCACTCAATCCCAGCTGTCTATATCTGATGAATGCCCCCTTCTTTTTCTGGACAGGAGTTGCAATTTCCCTCATCATTGAGCTTTTCCCATGCCTTGCCCATCACACAAACAGAAACATACCATCACTGAACTCTCATTGTCTCATTCTTAAAGTCCTCCCACTTGTCAGCCATCCCTTTACCTGTGAATAACCCCCCCCCCCCCAACCAACTTCTCAAAATCTGATACCATCGAAACAGGCCACACTCTAATTTGAAACTTTCATTTTTAAATCAATGTTATCCTTTCTCATCATTATTATTAAACCAATTGAATTATGATCACTTTCCCTGAAGCCTGCCCCTATGGACACCTCAGTCACTTGCCCTGCCTTGGTTCCCAACAGAAGGTCAAGTATTGCGAACTGTCTAGTAGGTGCACCCACATATTGAATAACAACGTTTTCTTGTACACACTTAACCAATTTCTCCACATTCCAAGATCTTAACACTACCTCAAACTCTGTTTGGAAAGTTAAAATTCCCTACCATTATCCTTTTTTCTTACAGATAGCATAATCGCTTGTAAATTTCCTATTGACTATTAGGAGGCCCATTTTACAATCCCAGCAAGGTCATCACCTCTTTCTTATTTTTAAGTTTCATCCATATAACTTCACTGGGCACTCTACAAGAAATATCTTCTCTACATCCAGCTGTAATGTTCTTTCTAACCAAAAACACCACTCCATCTCCTCTCTTGCTCCTCTGTCTTTACATTCTATAGCATCTATATCCTGGAACATTAAACTGCCAGTCCTGTTCATCCCTGAGCCACATTTCTGTAATGGTAATGATATCCTTGTCCCACATTCCCATCTCTGCCCCATGTTCATCTGTCTCACATGTCATGCCGCTTGCATCAAAGAAAATGCAGTTTAGCAGTCTTACCTCGCTCTTGCCAAACTGTTGTCTGCCTTGACCCCGAGAATTGCTCACCGCATCTCACCTCAAACATTTCTCTTTTCTCACTATCTTGTTGGTTCCCACCATCCCCCTTACTGGTTTAAAACCTTCAGCATACTGCTAGCAAATTTGCCCACAAGAATATCGGTCCCCTTCCAATTCAGATCCCTCTTATACAGGTCATTTCTATCCCTGAAGAGATCCCAATAATTGAAAAATGGGAATCCTCACCCCTGCAGCAGCTCTTCAGCCACACATTAGCTGCTCTATCTGACTGTTCCTAATCTCAATATTCCATTAGTTTGTAAACAAACTCCAACATGACATTTGCCATCTTTATTGACAGTTGAAATTAAAAACTAACTTTTTGTGGTTCGGAGATGCGGACTCCCTGCAGATTTCTGAATTCAATCTCTATCTTCCCTGTTAAAATGCATAACTTCACTGTTTATTTCTGATTTCATTTATTTAATCCACATTAAATTATTATGCAAAGCTCCTTGTTCACTCTCTTGTCCTATCTGTATCCCTCCGCAAACTTCTTTTTGTGTCATACTCACCACTTGTCTCCGCTCCAATTTTATAGTCATTCGCAAACTTGCCTACAGTATATTCACTTTCCTCATCTTAAGTCATCAAAATACTTTGTAATTTTTTTTTGGCCCCAGAACAGATTTATGTGGTACTCCACAGATTGACATCCTGTAAAATAAAACACTTAATCAATCTTTTCTTATTGGGATTTCAAAAATCCTCTCTCCATTTTAATGCAGTACCTCCAAAGCCAAGGCTCCTTAATTGTTCGGTAATCTTATGCATGGGTGCTATCAAACATCTTCAGAAAATCAAAACATGTTACAATCACGGTTTCCTCCATTTTCTCAAAGAATTCCGATACTTTTATCAGGCAAGAATTCCATTTTGTAAAACCATTCTCAGTTTTCTGCTGTAACATCCTTTTTTAAAGATTCCACCATTTTTTCAATAAATGATTTTCAACTAAATGGCCTCAGTCAATCTTTTTTGTGCCTTGACGTTTTTTGAGTGAAGGTGTTGGTTGAAGGATCTATTATCAACCGTCACTTCCACCTGCTGTAGAAGCACTGTCTTTGCATCTACTGTGAAAATCTCAACAAAATGTATCTGATGTTCATCTACTGAGAAAGCAATTCCACAAATGTTCTCGCTCATCACCTTCTGCTGGTGGTCCCAGATTTTCCGAAGCAAGTCGACAAGGCTAATTAGCATCAAACCAAGATCAATATTTGGGCAAAAATATCTCAATTCCTGGTCATGTATTGTTATTCATCTTATTTTGGGATATTAGCTTTGACAATATGAATTCTGTGTGGGTGGACCTGTGAAGTACCAAGGGACAAAAACATTAGTGGGTGTCATACAGAGACCCCCAGACTGTAGTGGTCATGTTGGAATAGTATTAAATAGGAAATTAGCCAAGCTAATGATATGGAGACATCTGTGATCATGGATGATTTTAATCTGCATCCAGATTGGTCAAATCAAATTAGCCACAATGTCTACGAGGGGGAATTCCTGGCCTACATATGGGATGGTTTTCTTAACCAACATGTGGATGAGCCAACTATAGAGCTTAGACTGGATACTGTGTAATGAGAAGGGAATCATTGCCAATCTAGCTGCATGAGACTCCTTGGAGATGAGTGACCATGACATGATACAACTTTTTTAATCAGGATGGAAAGTGAGCCAGCTATTTTGGAGACTAGAGTGCTGAATTTTATTCAAGGAAACTATGAAGATATATAAGGCTTGATTTGACGTTGATAGATTAGTGAAAGTTACTTAAAGGTGTGACAGTATATAGGCATTGGCAAATACCCAAGGAGATCATGGGGGAACTGCAACAACTACTTATTCCTGTCTGGTACAAAAGCAAAATGGGTCACAGGGCCAATCCATGGCTTATAAAGGAAATTAGATAGTATCCAATTGAAGGAAAAAGCATAGAGATTGGCCAAGGAAATAATAGGTCTGATGTTTGAGAGCAGTTTCGATTCAGCAAAGAAGGACCAAGGGTTTGATTAAGATGGGAAAAATACAGTACAAAAGGAAGTAAGCTTGCAAGGAACATGAAGACTGACACTACAAGGTTATACAGTATGTGAAGAGAAAGAGATTGATGAAGACAAATGTAGGTCTCTACAGATGGAAATGGGGAAATGTATAACAAAGGACAAAGAAACAGCTGAGCAACTGAATATATAATTTAGTTATGTCTTCACAAAAAAGAACCGTTGTACAGGAGGTTGGTGAGGCTGCAGTTGGAGCATGTGTTCTGTTTTGGACACCTTGCTCGAGCAAGGATGTTATTAAACTGGAAAGAGTGCGGAAAAAAATTATCAGGATGTTGCTAGGACTCAATGATCTCAGTTATAAGGAGAAGCTGAACAAGCTCGAACTTCTTTTCTCGGCAGTCTAGGCAATCATGAGAGACATACACCCTTTTTTTAGACAGGGTCAAGGAATCGAGGATTAAATGCCATTAGTTTCAGGTTAGAGGGGAAAAGTATAAAAGGGAACCTGAGGGGCATTGTTTTTACACAGAGGCTGGTACGTGTATGGAACGAGCTGCCAGCGGAATTGGTTCAGTTGGGTACGTTAACAACATTTAAAGGCATTTTGACAAATACATGGATAGGATGTCGACCAAATGCAGGGAAATGGGGTTAGCATGGTTGGACATTTTGGTCAGTATGGACCAGTTTGGGCCAAACGACCTGTCTCTGTGCTGTAGGACTCTCTGATTCGAAGATACAAATCAAGTACCAGAAATCCTGGGGTATGCAAAATTTAGTGAGAGGGAAGAACTGAGGGAAGTCAATATTAGTAGAGAAACGGTGCTGGGAAATTGAGGCGATTAAACCCAATAAATCCTCAGGACCTGATAAATCTACATCCCAGAGTACTTAAAGAAGCGGTTCTAGAAATCATGGATGCTTTAGTTGTCAGGATCCTTTAGATTTTGGTACAGTCCTTGCAGATTGGAGGTCAGCTACTGCCACTCCAATATTCAGAAAGAGAGGTACAGAGAAACCATGGAATTATAGACCAGTAAGATTCAGACCGGTTAGTCAGGAACATTCTCAATTTATCAAGTAGTTTATGGCAGAGCATTGAGAAAGCCGCGGCAGGATCAAACAGAGTTAGCATGGATTTATGGAGAGGAAATCATGCTTGTCAAATCTATTGGAATTCTGCGAAGATGTAACTATCAGAGATGACAAAGCGGAACTAGTAAATATGGTATATTTGTACTTACAGAAAGTGTTTGACAATGCCCCATTTAAGAGATCACTGTACAAGATTAAAGTGCATGGGATTGGGGTAAGTGTACTGAGATAAATAGAAAACTGATTGGCAGAGATAAAACAGAGTAGGTCCTAAGGGGTCCGTTTCAAATTGGCAGACAGTAACTAGTGGGTTGTCACAGGGTCCCCAACTATTAACAATACATATTAATGATTTGGATGAAGGAATAAAATGTAATATCTCAAGGTTTGCAGATGATACCAAGTTGGGTGGGATGGTGAACTGTGACGAGGATGCAGAGATCCTATGGCATGATCTGGACAGATTGGGTGAGCGGGCCAATCAATGACAGATGCAGTTTATTTTGGATAAATGTCAAATTATCCACTTTGGAGACAAAAGCAAGGTGGTGAATTACTACCTGACTGGCTGTAAATTGGGAGAGGGGAGTGTGCTGCAGGGCCTACATGTTCTTGTGCACCAGTCGCTGAAGGTAAGCATGCAGGTGCAGCAGGCAGTAAAGAAGGCAAATGCTATATTGGCCTTCATTGAGAGATGTTTCGAGTACAGGAGCAGGGATGTGTTGTTGCAGTTATACAGGGCTTTGGTGAGGCCACACCTCAAACACTGTGTGCAGTTCTGGTCTCCTTTTCTGAGGAAGGATGCTTTTGCTCTGGAGAGAATACAGCGCCGGTTTACCTGACTGATTCCGAGGATAGTGGAAGTAACGGATGAGGACAGGTTGTCTAGGTTAGGATTGTTTTTTGCTGGAGTTTAAACGAATGGGAGGGGACCTCATTCTAACAGGACGAGGCAGGGTAGATACAGGGAGGATGCTCCTGATGGTGGAGATGTCCAGAATCAGGGGACACAGACTGAAGATTCGGGTGTATCATGTAGGATGGAGATGAGGAGACATTTCTTCACCCAAAGAGTGATGACCCTGTGGAATTCATTACCACAGGAATTAGTTGATGTAAAAGCATTGAGTGTATTGAAGACGCAGCTAGATGTCGCATGTAGGGCAAATGGGAGCAAAAGTAATGGGGAGTAAACAGGACGAGGCTATTGAGCTGGATGATGAGCCATGATCGTGATGAATGGCAGAGCAGGCTCCAAGGGCGGAATGGCCTCCCCCTGCTCCTACCTTCAATGTTTAAGAGGATATTGCCCTGAGAAAACCATGGACATTCTTCGTGCTTTCCCATTTACCTCAAAATATCACTCATCACCCCACCCGAAAAATAATGTGGAGACATAACTTCTCAAATTTCAATGACACAGCTCCTCCCAAAGTCAAGATGTGATGGTTGAAGTGCAACTTTGTTAATTCTTAACACAAGATGTCATTTTCTTCTGTGATTGCTTGTGTATGTCTGTATTTCTATGTGTGTGCGTGCATGTGTATTTGTGCATGCGTGCGCGTGTTGTTGTTGTGTGTGCATGTGTCTCTGTGTGCGTGTCTGTGTCTGAGTGTCTGTGTGTGGCTGTGTGTGTGTCTGTGTGTGTCTGTGTCTGAGCATATCCATGACTATGCGTCTGTCTCTGTGAAGATGTAAGTGTGTGTGAGTGTCCGTGTGTGTGTCTGCATCTGTGTGTGTGTGTGTGTGTGTGTCTGTGCATAGCCATGGCTATTTGTCTGTCTCTGTGTAGGTGTAAGTGTATGTGAGGGTCTGTGCCTGCGTCTGTGTCTGTGTGTGTGCACGCGCGGGTGTACGTTTCTGTGTCTGTGGCATTTTGAAGCACATCATATTTCGTTGAAACCACTTTCTTTGTCAGAGGACACCAGCATGCTCCAGTTGCTGGAAGGTGCTCTAATGTATTTCAGATTGCGTGCCTCCATGCAATGTAACTTTCCTGCTTGACGAAGAGACTAATTCATAACAGTTAGTGTTTACCACCAATTTCTCACTAACAATTACAGAGTGCAATTATGAGTTATTGCCTTTAGTTTTAGCGTCTAAGATGGTGTCTGGTCACCCTAACAGCTCACATCAAACCAATGGAAATCTCCCATTCATTTCTCTCAGCCAATAGGGACTCTCTCCATGTATAGTCGATGTTCAGGGCTGTCATACCATTCTTCAGCATTTCTGAAGCGGACCCTTTGGTCCATCACTAGCTGCCTGGCTGTAGGAATCTCACCATGCAGGAAGTAAATTCACACGTCACATGCTTCCATTCTGTTGACATGACCAAGACACACTTGTTGGATGATTTAGGGACTCTCCATTTGAGAGGACACAGAATTCAAGAATTTGTCATGTCACTTCCAAATCTCAGCGTTCCAAAGGGGATACCTTCGCCCACCTCTCAATCAACCCAACAACTCCTCCAAGTCTCCATGCAACAGCCTTTTCACTCCTCCCTCTTCATGTTTCAGGTCCACAAACTCCTTGCAAGGGCATCTGTACCTCTCAGGTTATTCCAGACAAGGCCACCGAGGGAAAAGGAGAGAGGACTGCAGATCAGAGTCAAAAAGTGTGGTGCTGGAAAAGCACAGCGGGTCAGGGAGCATACTGAAGGACAAGAGTCAGCGTTTAGGGCATAAGGCTTTCATGGAGATTCCTGCCCAAAACACCGACTTCTCGGTCAGAAGTGAAGACTATTGTTGTGACAAGGTCTGCTGTTGGAATTGGGCAGTGAAAATCAATAACTTCATCATCATTCTAATAGAGGGCAATAATTCAACATACTTGTGGATGGATTATCTCATGTTCGAAATAAATACAATGATAATCATTGTTATATGATTCGTGAAGGAATTGGACAACATTAACAGATTATTAACAGGGTCTCAAAGCCCCCCCCCCCAGTTAACACAGGCGAAGAAAATAAAGAGTACAGATAAGCAAGTTAAAACAAAATTATCAGAGACCACATTTGATTGAACGGCTCAGACAAAACAAGAACAGATTGAGAACTAATGGATATTTTTAGTTCAGAGAAATTAACTCAGTTACAACAGAAAGATAAAAAACTGAAGGAATAGCATTTAGAAGCAAACACAGAAGAAGCATCTGAGTGCATTCCCAAATGTTACTAACTTGAAAATGATGTCTTGATGAGACATTCAGGCAGATGGGAAAGTGGGAGAAATTCATTACCAGGGGTTTATAGAAAGGAGGTTTGGCAGGTAGCACATGAGTCACCGGTGGGTCATTGTGGGAGTGAGAAGAACTCCCACCAAAATACAAAAACATTTTTACTGGCCTGGACTGCATAAAGATGGAGTTGAAAATTGCCAGAAATGTCATACTTGTCATGTAACGGGAAAATCTTAGGCAGTAATAAAACCAGCACCTTTAATTCCATCCCTGCATTTGAGGAATCTTCTACAAGGGTCTTACTTGATTGAGTAGGACCCCTACAAAAACAAAAAGTGGGAATTAGTATTTGTTAACTATAATTGATGAGTCCATTCGATATCCAGAAGCCATTCTATGTCTGCAATACCACTGCTAGAAGGTTTGTGGAAGAGTTATACCAATGTTTAACTCGATAAAGAACACGCAGAGATACAATACAATGGTCAAAATTTACATCAAATTTATGCATGGCAGTTATGGGTAGCTTACCCACTGCTTACCAACAAGGATGGCAAGGGAGTGTAAGAAAGGTGGGGTCAAACTTCAAACACCATTAGTGAGCACAGAGAAGATCATGTTGAGAGCTTATCGTAAAGAGAATCCAAACGACTGGATAAAGGTATTCCATTTGTACATCTTACCAGTCGGGATGCACTAAATGAACCTACCACATTCAGTCCATTTGAATGAGTGTTGGGGCATGAGCTGAGAGGATCACTGAAATTAAATAAGGAGCAATTACTGAGTCAGAGTTCAGCGACCACATACTTAAACTGTGTGTCAAATTTTAGGGAATGATTAAATTGAGTAGGGGAGTTGGCTCCAATTAAGCAATATCCTTACAGACTTACGCCAAAGAAAGTTGACGTATGTTCGAAGACAGACTGAACACATGTTACAAAAATAACAACATCAAAGTGAGTTGCAGCAACTGGAGCTCAGCCATAGTAATGGTGCCAAAGCCAGATGATTGTGTGCAGACTATTGCAAAGTTAATGTGGTTGCAGAGTCTGATTCATATCCGAGTCCAAATTGGGGAGACTGTATTTGAAAGGTAGGACAAGCAACTTAGATTTGTAATTTGGACTTGCTCAGAAGTTACAGGCAGGTACCTTTATCCGAAGGAGTGAAGACTATTTCGGCTTTTGTAACACTGAACGGACTTTACCAATTTAAAGTCATGCCAGTTGTTATGGAAAATATGCCAGCCACATTTCAAAGGATAACCAATAAAGTCATTTCTGGGTTATCCAATTGTATGGTGTACATCAACAACCTTGTGATCTTTTAGTCACACACGGAAGGAACATTTGCAGCATTTGTTGAAACTATTCAATTGACTTTGGGAGGCAGGCTGGTGAGAAACCTGGCTAAGTGTGAATTCGCCAAAGTTTGAGTCATGTCCCTCGGCCAAGCTGTCAGGCATGGAACAGATGGCCCGGACAATAACTTTGACAAAGACAGCAGGACTATGACTCCTGGCAGGGAACAGGTTTAACAAAACTTTGTACCAAATTGTCGTTGTGTGGTTGTTCCACTGACTGACTAATTGAAGAAGTGCGGATATTTTAGTGGGCAGTAGAATGTCAGAAGGCATTTGCCAGCCTGAAAGCTATGTTAGCCACTGCCCCAGTCTCCCCTTTAATTGTACGATATTCCCCAAAGGTAATGAGCCTCGAGAGCGCATCTATTAGAAATTTGAGGCGGTGTATTGGGGGCAATATTATACAAGGTCCCATATTCCTCTCCATGTATTAAAGATTTAAGGATCTGAAACCACTCACCCTTAATTTGGTCAAACAACTGAAGTGGAAGGTTTGTATGAAAGAGTGAAGTTACTCCTCTACTTTTCCAAATAAAGGATGAAATAAACAGCGGGCCGAATCTTCCCTGCTGTAACTTGAAGTGCTCCTTATCAGTTAGATATGTTTCTTGCAGCAAAGCGACATCGACCCCTTCCTTTCTGAGGCTTGAAAGTATCTTTTACTCTTAATTGGTGAGTGACTCTCCTTAACGTTCCACGTGCACCATTTAAACGAACGGTTAGCCATAGCAATCTGAAGCAGCCCATGACCCACTGGGAGAAGAACCCCATTTATAGTGCGTCAAGTGAAAGCAGTAAACAGTTCATACAAACTTGAACATATAACTACAATAACAACCAAATCAAAACTTCTAACAACTATTTCTACAATGAACCAACATCTAACATAAATAAGTGGAGACTTTCCGCCTTCCTGCAGAGGGTGTTCATATTACCCATTAATCCCCCATGGCTCCTCCTGGCTGAAGCCGCTCCCCAAACCCAGGCAAAACAAAGTTTTAAAAAGTTGCACACGTCTTACAATAAGAAAATTAAAAGTGGGCATTCAATCCATCCCATCCATACTTTGACCCGAGGCAGTCCTGGTGAAACAAAATGTAACCAACCCCACCATCCCCAAACCCCCTTTCGCATTCCAAGGTAAGTGAGAGTAACGAAAAGCAAATGATAGAAAAACAAAGGATAATGTGAGTTTAGGAAGAAAGGAGAAGAAAGAGAAAAGAAAAAAAAGAACTTCCACATACTAAAAAAAGCGTGGTAAACCAGGCAAACGCCGGAGAAATCAAAGAGAACATAATAGTCCATATTATTTCAACCAGCCAGTCTATTTTTAGATATACAGGAAGTCCTTTGAGTTTTCCGGTGAGTAAAAATTAACACAGACCCTCCATGGCTGAAACAGAATATTGCCGGATATCCTACCAGAATATTCACATCCCTCAGCCTCCTTTTTACCTTACCAAAGGAATGCCTCTTGCGGATCACAGCCGGAGAAAGGTCTTCGAAAAACATAATTCGTAATCCTTTATAGATCAGAACCTACAGATCCTTCCCCGGAGCTCGAGAAGCTTACAGCACTTTATTTTTCTGTAGTGTTGGAGTTGCACGAGGACCGGGTGGGGGCGCCGCTCTGATCCCAATGGGCCCACTCGACCCGCACCCATTCTGCCCTGACTTCCAGCTTCAAAAATTGTATGAGCCATTTCTCCAAGAAGCTGACGAGCTGGCCTTCTTCTTCTTGTTCCGGAAGCCCGACCAGACTGATGTTCTTCTGATGGCTCCGACTTTTGAGGTCGTCGACCTACTCTACTAAGGCTCTTACCTAACATTCCAGGGCTTGGACACGACCCGCCGAGGATTCTGCCATGGTTTCCGAAGCTGCGGTCCGCTGGTCCACCTCGATGATGCGCGGCCCTAGACGCTGGGTCTCCTGCTCCTGCTTCTGCAGCTTGGTTGAAATCAGTTCCAGCCTGGTTCGGGTCTCCTCCATCGCTGAATCAATCTTCTTTTGCAGGCTCTGAACTCCGAGACCAGGCTCTACTCGACAGATAAGTCCACTGGGGCGTTCGCAGAGGCCGTCTTCAAAGCCGCGGGCGTATCCATCGCTGCAGTGCCCTGCTGGTTGTGATCTTCATGCTTCTTTTCCCTTAGTCATTTTCCTTTCTCACTTGAAATGGCATAGAGCAACATGGGGATCAAAAACGACCGATTTTACCTCAAGAGGGAAGAAAGAGAGGGTGAATACATCACTTTGTCTGGGTACTGGTGCAGAGCTCAGCACGGCAGACCAACTTAATCGCCGCCATCGTGGATCTCACCCGTATAATCACTGTTAATAAACTTTTTTGAAATGGTTTGAAGATGTTTCTTGTAGGGAGAGACAATGGAGAACTATTGGATGTGATATAGTTACATATTCAGGTGGATGTTTAAGAGTTCAAAAAGTGAATAGTAAATAAAATTGAACTAACGTGGTTCAGGGGTGACTTTTGGAAATTGAAAGGTAAAAGTGAAGTTGGCCTTCAGTTAACGGAAATTGGAAAATCGAAGTAAAAGCGTTCTGCACAGACTGCATGCAGTGTGGATGAGATTACACCTGTGTTTTGTACTGTTTCAAACAATGAGAGGTGATCTCAGGGAAACTTAAAAAAATCACCCACAGCAGACTGACTAATACAGGGGCATGGAGAAGTGCAGCAAGCAACGTTAGGGGGAACCCAAGATTTTCTGCATAAACATCAAGCTGAACAGAATAACCAGGTAAAACTTAGGACCGATTTCGAAACCAAAGCGGTAATCAGTAAGTGAAACTGGGGAACATTGATAGACTGTAACATGAGAGCTTCACATCTGTTTTAGTTGGGAGAAGGAGGAAGGCCTTATATTACAGGAAGATACAGGTGGAATGGTCAGATGTTCAGATCACTGGCAGATGGAATGGAACCCTGGTAAATATGAGGTGATGCACTTTGGAAGAAGGAGCCAGACAGGGGAGAATTCAATGAATAGCAGTACACTAGTGACGTCAGAAGGTGTTTCTCCACACATCCCTGAATGTGATTGGACAGTGTAATAGCCAGTTCAGAAATCACACTGGACTGTAGGCATAGTGTTTATTCATCGAGGCGACATAATATAAGTTAAACATGCCATTGGTTAGGCCATAGATAGAATACTGTGTGCAGTTCTGGCAGCCACATTACAGCTTTCTTAATAACATCAGAAGCTATTGGGGTCTCCACAGAGTTGGAAGATTCAGGGGAAGTCTCCTGGCTGCAACTCACTCTAAATTTTCACTTGATTTGTTTTTCCTCCTAGATTAGAGAACTGTATCTGAGAATCTGCGTCTGATCTTTCCTTTTTGCCAATTACATGTATCACAACACTTAATTATTAATAGATTCTAGGCCAACGCCTTCAAATATTTTTGAGGAGCTCTGCTGTCGTCCATAACACGTGACTCCTTCTCTTTCTGTGTAATTGGTTGGAGGCACTAAATGAGCTATCTCTACACTTCTCCAATAATTTCATTGAGCCGAATGCCTTCCTCATATTCCTGTGAAGCTACCGTGAGGAGCTGAATAATCGCCTCCTTTTAACTGTGGAAATGTGCAGTGTCCAGCAACACTGTTACATGAGTGTTACCAATACTTACAACAGCACAAGCCTGAATGTTGTCCAGATCTTGCTGCACATGGACACAGACTAGTTCAGGAGCTGAAGGGGGACGTTTTTCCTGAATATTGTATGATCTTCAGTGAATACCTCCACTTCTAATCTTATGGTGTGGGCAAGACATTTATGAAGCAGCTGAAGATGTTTGTGCTGAGGAAGCTACGTTGAGGATGTTTTGCAGACATGTCCAGGACTGAATGGAGTTTTGTACACAAACCACAGTCATGGTGCGTTATGCTCTAAATCACTCTGACCAGGGAAGTTTATAACTCATTCCCATTAAGTGCAATCCTGCTCAAAAAGAGAAAAAGGAGAGAGAAAAAGAGAGAGATAAAGAGAGGAAAAGAGACAAAGAGAGAAAGAGAGAAAGTAGGGACACTACCACCACTCCACAATAGCCCCAAAAGTTGCAACATTATTTTCCTGTGTGTTTGTTCATCAGCCTGTTCAGACATGCTGCACCTGAATCCAGACAATCTGGTCTCGAGCTAGGGACACTACCAGACAAGTTCAGGAATTCGAATAGAATCCAGAGGTCTGGCTCAGAGGCAGGGATACTACCGACTACACAAGATCTAAACCATGCCCAAATTTTTAACTTTAAATGCCAGCTTTCAGATCGGTATGGATTCATTGAAATCTGGTTTACTTTACTGAATTACCCAGTTAAAATAGTAACGTTGTTAAAAAATGCAAGGTATTTACCTCAACTGTAGGATGTCGAGTTTATGTGCTCTGTCTTCGAGATAAACTATGAACATCTTTCAACACTTGGCTATTATTTCCGGTTTAAATGGCTATTATCTGTAGTCCTCAATATAAGAGAATGAAATCTTGCAGACACACTTTGCACTGTGAAGGAACTCGAATGGATATCAATACCGAACATCAGAGACAAAGACAGAGCATAAATTTCTGGCCTGAAACAGCGATCACTGTTTCCCACCTCTAACGTGTGACTGCCGTCTCCCTAAAACAATTAAATGATACAAGGCAACTGATTATTTTTCAGCCTTTCTTCCCCAGTATTATCATTTCCTGGGCAAAAGAATTGCAGATGGAGTTTAATGTTAATAAATGCAAGGTATTGTACTTTGGTAAAACAAACTAAAAAACACATAGACAATTAAATGTTGAACCATTGGTAGTGTTGAAGAACAGAGCAACCTAGAGTTTCAGGCATAATTCGTTGAAGTTTGCTTCATATGTAGACAGGGTGGTTATGAAGGTGTTTCACTTGCTGACCTTCATTATAGAGACATAGAGTCATAGAGATGTAATGCAGGGAAATAGACCTTCTGGTCCAACTTGTCCATGTCGACCAGATACCCTAACATAATCTTGTCAATTTTGCCAACACTTGCCCATATCCCTCAGAACCCTTCCTATTTATATACTCATCCAGATGTCTTTTAAACACTTTAATTTGACCAGCCTCTGGCAACTCATTCCATACACATACCACCCTCTATGCATAAAAATTATCCCTGAGGTCCCTTTTAAATCTTTTCCCTCTCATCCTAAACCTATGCCCTCTACTTGTGGACTCGCTCACCCCAGCGAAAAGACATTGTCTATTTACCCGATGCATGCCTCTCATGATTTTATAAACCTCTATAATTCACATTTTAGTCTCTATGATTCAGAGAAAACAGCCCCAGCCTATTCCAGCTTTCCCTCCAGCTCAAATCCTCCAGCCCTGGCAATACCCTTGTTAATCTTTTCTGAACCCTTCCAAGTTTCGCAACATCTTTCCGATAGGAATGAGACCAGAATTGTACACAATATTCCAAAAGTGGCCTAACCAATTTCCTGTACAGCTGCACATGACCTCCCAACACTTGTATTCAGTGGTTTGAACAATAAAGGAAAGCATATTAAACACTTACTTCACTATCCTATCTACCTGCAACTCTATTTTCAAGGAAATAGGAACCTGTACTCCAAGGTCTCTTTGTTCAGCAACACTCTCCAGGATTTTATCATTAAGTGTATAAGTCCTGCTCTGATTTGCTTTTCCTAAATGTAGCACCGCGCATTTATCTAAATTTATCTCCATCTGCCACTCCTCAGTCCATTGGCCCATCTGATCTAGATTCCATTTTACTCTGTGGTAACGTTCGTAAGTGTTCACTACAACTCCAATTTTCGTCTCATCTGCAAACTTACTAGCTATATCTCCTATGTTCACATGCAAATCATTTATATAAATTACGAATAGCAGTTGACAGTCCTTTGAATACAGGAGTTGGGACGGTATGTTCAGGTTGCGCAGGACATTCGTGAGGCATGTCCTGGAGGACTGTGTGCAGTTCTGGTCGCCCTGTTATATAGAAAATATTATCAAGTTTGAAAGAGTTCAAAGTGATTTATCATGATGTTGCTGGGAATGGAGTATTTGAATTATAAGGACAGGCTCAACAGCCTCGAACATTTCCTACTGGACCATAAGAGGCTGAGACGTAACCTTGTGGAGGTTTATAATATCATGAGAGGTTTATATAATGTTAAATAGTAGGTGTCTTTTCCCTCGACTGGGGGATTGTTTTACGATAAGAGGAGGAAGTTTCTTAAAAGACATAGCGTCATAGAGCTGCATAGCATAGAAACAGACCCATTGGTCCAACGTATCCATGCCAACCAGATAGCCAAAATTATTCTCCTTCTATTTGCCGGCATATGGTCAATTTCCATTTAAACCCTTCCCATTCATCTGTCCATGCAGATGCCTGTTAAATGTTGTAATTGTGCCAGCCTCAATACCTTCCTCTGGCAGCTCATTACACACGGACCATCCTCTACATGAAGATGTTCCCCATTAGAGCCCATTTTTGTCTTTCCCATCCGACCTTAAACCTTTGCCATCTAGTTTTTGACTGCACTATCCTAGGGAAAAGAACTTGACTATTCACTTTATCCGTTGCACCCATGATTTTACTAACCTGTAACGTCAACCCTCATCCTCTGATTCTCCAGGGAAAATAGGCTCAGCCTATTCAGCTCTCCCTGTAACTCAAAACCTCCAACCATGGCAACTTCAGTGTAAACCCTTCTTGAACCCTTTAAAATTTGACAACATCCTTCCTACAGAGCAGGGAGATCAGAATTGCATACAATATTCCAAAAGTGGTCGAACCAATGTCTTGTACAGTCGCAATTATGTCTCCGAACGCATATACACAATGCACTGACCAATAACATATCAAATACTTTCTTCACTGTCCTATCTACCTGCAAATCCACATTCAAAGAACTATAAACCTGTACTCTGATGTCACTTTGTTCAGCAACACTCCCCAGGACTTTATCTGTAAGTGTACAAGTCCTGCCTTGATATGCCTTTCCAATATGCAGCATCTCACTTTAACCTAAATTAAACTCTGTCTGCCACTCCTCGGTCCATTGGCCCATCTGATTAAGTTCCCGCCGTAATCTGAGGTAACCTTCTTTGCTCTCCACTATACCTCCAATGTTGGTGTCATCTGCAAACGCACTAACTGTCCTATGTTCATATAGAAATCATTTATATAAATGACGAAATGTAGCGGGCCCAGCACTGATCCTTGTAGCACTCCCCTAGTCACAGGCCTCCATTCTGCAAAACAACCCTCCACCACCACCCTCTGTCCTCTACCTTTGAGCCAGTTCTCTATCCAACTGGGTAATTCTCCCTGTATTCCATGTGATCTAACCTTGCTAACCAGTCTCCATGGGGAACTGTGTCGAATGCATAACTGAAGTCCATATAGATCACATCCAGCGTTCTGCCTTCATCAATCCTCTCCGTTACGTCTCAAAAAAAACAATCAAATTAGTGAAACATGATTATCCACGCACGTTCCCATTTCACTATCCAGATAAAGGGCTATTGCCCAGAACGTCGATTTTCATGCTCATCAGATGCTGCCTGACCTGCTGTGCTTTTCCAGTACCACTCTGATCTAGACTCTGATCTGTTGCATCTGCAGTCCTCACTTTTGCCGATGCCTAATCAGTCCTTGCCTATCCAAATGCATGTAAATCCTGTAGCTCATGATTCCCTCCAACGCCGGGCCCACCACTTATGTCAGGCTCCCCAGTCTATAGTTCTTGGCTTTTTCTTTCCATTTTATTTAATAGCAAAACTTTAATCAATCTCATGACTTCCAGCATCTCACCTGTGGCTATTGATGATGACAACATGTCAGCAAGGGACCCAGCAATCACTTCCTTAGCTTCCTACAAATTTCTTGGGTCCACCTGATCAGGACCTGTGAGGAGATTCATGTTTTACACAGCATGTGGTTCGTGAAGGGAATGAACTTCCTGAGGAAGTGATGGATTGTGGGTAAAGTTATAGCATTTAAAACGCATTTGGTTAAGTAAAAGAATAAGAGAACACTTGAACAAATCTGGGCCAAGCGCAGGCAGGTGGGACTGGTTTAGCTTGGGATTATGGTCAACATGGACTGTATAGGCCGATAGGCCTGTTTGCAAATACCCTGTACAACTCGATGAGTCTATGTGTGTTCGTGTGTCCAAGTATGTATCTGCATATTTCTGTTCGTGTTTGTCTATTCCTGTGTGTCTGTATATGTCTCTCTCTGTTAACCTCTGTTTGCATGTCTATCTCTCTGTGCTTGTTACAGGTGTTCCTGCATTAGTGTGTGGATCTCTGTCTCTGCATCTCTGTGCAATGGGAACTCTTCTCGTTTTTGGTGTGAATCACTGAAACGGGGTCAAAACCATTTTCCCTTCCTCTCCCTTTCCCTCTTTTCTTTAAAGTGATACAAGCCCACAGTGGTCTGGTTTAGGTTTTTTCGATCCATTCTCACATATAAGGTTACTTGTAAGAGTAAAACATTAAAAATTCCAAATTACAGTAAGTGCATTAAAATTAATCTCATCGCCATGGAAAGTGGCTCACTCGGAATTGTTTGTATATAATTGCAATGGAAATATGCTTTAACGTGTACACTGTGTATTGGAAATAGTACCCAGTGACAAACCATTTCCACATTGCAGACGGAGCGCAGACATTTCTCCACATGAACATGTTCCACTCTGAGGGCCTAAGTACAATGACAATCCTGTCCAAACCAACCTAATGTGTGCATGTGTGTGTGTGCACGTGTGTGCGTGCGTGCGTGCGCGCGTGTGTGTGTGTGTGTGTTTGGTACAATCAAAATTCAGGTTGTATTGTGCTGCGAGCTGCTGCTCTCCCTCTCTCCCTCCCAGACTGAATCCCTGATCGTTTACACACTTCAGCACCACGATTACAGTGGCGTGGGGGTGGGGGATCTGGGTGGGGGTGCAACAGAGATTGAAACAAGAGAAATCTCAGCAGCTCTGGAAGCATCTTCGGACAAAAATGAAAGTTAACGTTTTGGATTGAGTGATCCTTACTCAGAACTCATATCGGGGGATATTATATCACTTTAAACATCACAGAGACTGCCAGACCCGCCCCACACAGATACACACACGAATACAGACACATAGAAGTACTCACTATACATTGACAGTAATACAGACCTGGAGAGTGTGTCAATATTTCACTCGCTCTGTTTGGTGTGTGTCAGTATTTTTGAGTGGAGTGTGACTGTAGGACAATTTCAATATTTGCAGATGCCAAACCTGAAAGAATTGTAAAATTTTTGAGGACGGTGTGGAATTCCAACAGGAAAGTTATATGTTGGTGCAGTGTTTCGGTGTATGGCAGATGAGGATCAATGCAGCACAGTATGAGGTGATGCTCTTGAGTAGGAAGGACATTGAAAGACAATATAAAACAGTTTGTACCGTTATAAAGCAGGTGCAGGAACAAAGGGCCAGGGTGTATATGAGAACAGGTTATTGAAGATGTCAGGACAAGTGTGGAAAGCAGTAAATCTCACAGATTAGTTTCAGTATCTGAGCTGTTTACAGGGGAGGTGTAGCACGGAGTCTCCGTGCTCCCTTCCTTGGATGTGATGGAGACGATGTGATGTGAATCCACCCTCCGGCCCACCGAGACCTTGGGGATTCCATTTGTACCAGCAAAACACAAAAGGGAGATGGCATCAGGGTCACGGCTTCTCAATTGTGCCGGGGGGGGGGGGGGGGGGTGGGAAACGGAGGTGCCAGTAGGTTTAAAGTGAGAATTGCCCTTCACTGAACATTGCTCGTACTCGATGTTTAGGACGTGGATGTTTCAGAATCTCCACATGAGGCATCCGAGTCCTCTCCGACTCGTACCAGGCTCCTCCCAACATGGCAGGGGGAGGGGGGACGTGAGGGAAAGGATATCGGGCACTCCATCACTCGGCTTGACCTTTACTGTCCTATTCCAAGCTGTTTCTCCTGGAATGGGAGAAAGGGAGGGACGGAGGGAGGGAAGGTGAGAGTGGGTACCTCTGCTGTTAGTGCAGATGTAGATGGGGGCAGATATGGTGAGGTGTCTGGAGGGAGTCAGTCCACAGTGTCGTATCCATGCAAAGTTATTAGTGTGTGTGTATGTGTCTGTGTGTGCATGTGCGTGTGTGTGTGTGTGGGGTGGGGGGTGATAATGGGAAGAGAGAGAGAGGGAAGGTGCTGCAAGCAGCAGTGAGAGTGGTGGAGCATGAACGTTGTTCTGGGTCGCTGCTGCAACAGATATACAGTGAGTGTGAGGGAGCAAAGAGAATACGGTTACGCTTAACCTGACAGAGCCGGGAAGGTTATTGATGCTTGTCCTGTATTGCTAGACATTTCTTCAGATCGCAGATACCGCACTGAGCTGGGTGGGAACCTCAGACAATGCTCGGTGGGTCGGATAGTGTGACCCTTCCTGAGAAATGAATGGTCTCCCTCTGTGCTACCCCATCCACCAGGACCTCCGTGCCCCTGTCGACAAACTGTGGTGTAATTGCCCCTTATCTGCCATTCTCGGGGTAAACTGTACAAACCAGCTCCGACATCAAAAAAAGCTCAACTGTGCGCCCACTGGCCTTTTAAAGATGGCACCAGTGCCAGGGATCACGGAATACCCAGAGGCATCAGTGCGATGGTGAGTACCTCCAGTCGTGATGGGTGGGAGAATAGGGCTGGCATTGAATGAGAGGGACACCATGGGGTGGGGTAGGTAGTTAATGAGGTGAGTTCGATAAGGCAGCACCAGGAAAGTAGCACGACATTGTGCAGACAATCCCTCTGTCACACTCAATGAAAATGGCACTGAGATAAATTATGGTTCGATCCAGCCCAATGAGACGAAGACACTATTGAGCCCAATCCCAGTTGCAACGCTGCAGCTGTTTGACCAATGCTCTCCTTCACAGAGAAGGAGCTCAACATCACCTTCCCCTTGGGAAATATGGCTGGGCAGGAGACTGAGCTATCAGTGGGGAAGCACTTTGAGATACATAATCATAATTCTATTAGTTTTAAAATAGAAATGGAAAAGGATGAACTGGGTCTAAAAGGTAATGCTCTAAATCGGAGGAAGGCCAATTTTGATCATATTAGCAAGAACTTCCAAACTGGATTGGAACAGATATTCGCAGTTACGGGGCCAGCTGAGAAGAGGGAAGCCTTCAAAAAAGGAGATGTCAAAATCACAGAGACAGTCTGTCCCTGTTAGGGTGAAGGGTAAGGCTGATAGGTGTAAGGAATGCTGGAGGACTGGAGAAATTGAATGTCTGGTCATGGATAAGAGGGAAGCATATGTCAGATAGAGAGTGCAGGAGTCAAGGTTTTTTTCAGTACTCATTCACGGGTTGAGGGTATCACTGGTTGGGCCTGCATTCATTACCCATTACTAATTGCCCAGCGGGCAGTTCCGAGTCACATTTAAACTCTCCCTCCCACACTGCCGAGGACATGGAGGTCCTGGGCCTCCTTCACCGCCGCTCCCTCACCACCAGACGCCTGGAGGAAGAAAGCTTCACCTTCCGCCTCAGAACACTTCAACCCCAGGGCATCAATGTGGACTTCAACAGTTTCCTCATTTCCCCTTCCCCCACCTCACTCCAGTTCCAAACTTCCAGCTCAGCACTGTCCCCGTGCCTTGTCTGGGCTTATCCTACCTGCCTATCTTCTTTTCCACTTATCCACTCCACCCTTCCCCCGTCCCCGACCTATCACCTTCATCCCCTCCCCCACTCACCTATTGTTCGCTATGCTACTTTCTCCCCACCCCCACCCTCCTCTATCTTATCTTTCCACGGTTCAGGCTCTCTGTCTTTATTCCTGATGAAGGGCTTTTGCCCGAAACGTCGATTTTACTGCATCTCGGATGCTGCCTGAACTGCTGTGCTCTTCCAGCACCAATAATCCAGTTACGAATCACACACATTGTTGTCGGTCTGGAGTCACATGTAACCCATGCCAGGTAAGGATGGCAGTTTGCTTCCTTCAAGGCCATCAGCGAACCTGATAGGTTTGTCAAAAATCGAAAATGTATTCATCATCGTCATTTGACTCTTAATTCAAGAATTAAAGTGACTGTCGAGGAGGGTCTAAAGTCAGTAGGAGTATACATAAGAGGGAAATCCGGAGGCCATAAAGGAGACATGAGATAGTTCTGGCAAATACGGTTAAGGAGAATCCAAAGGGACTCTACACATACATTAAGGACAAAAGAATAACTCAGGAGAGTTTTGGGCCACTTAAAGATCAGCAAGGTTGCCGATGTGCAAGACCGCCGGAGATGGAGGCGATACTAAACAAGCATCGTGCGTCAGTATTGACTGTGCAGAAGGATATGCAAGCTAAAGAACTTTGGAAATAAACCGTGACATGTTGAAAAGTGCCTGTATTACAGAGAAGGAGATGCTGGAGTTCGGAAACCCGTAAAGGTGGAAAAATCTCCAGGACCTGATCAGATGTATCCCAGAACTCTGTGGGAAGCGAGTGAAGTGATTGCTGGGTCCCTTGCTGAGATATTTGTATCGTCAATTGTTACAGATGAGATACCGTAAGATAGGAGACTTGCGAACTTGATGCGATTACTGACAACATTTAAGAAGGATGGTAAGGAAGAGCTAGTGAGCCAGACTTCAGTGGAAGGAAAGCTATTGATAAGGATTATGAGGCACAAGGTTTGCATGGATTTTGAAAAGCAAGGACTGATAAGTGATAGGCCACATGGGTCGAAGCATGGAAAGTTGTGTCTCACTAAATTGACTGAGTATGTTTGAAGAAGTGACTCAGAGGATTCATTCAGGCAGAGGTGTATATTGTTGGTATCGACTTCAGTAAGGCATTTGCCAACTTCCTGCATGTTAGATTGATTAACAAGTTTAGTTCAGATGGAATACAGGGAGAACTAGCCATGTGTAGACACAATTAGCCCGAAGGCAGGAGACAGAGGGTGGTGGTGAAGGATTGCTTTTCGAAAAGGAGGGTTGTGACCATTGGTGTGCTACAAGGGTTAGTGCTGGCTCCACTGCTTTTCACTATTCACATAAACCATTTCGATGTGAACATTTCAGCAATAGTTGCTACGTTTGCAGATGAAACCAAAAATGATGTTGTAGTGTAGAAAAAAGGTTTACCTCAGAGTACAATGGAATCTTGATCAAATGGGCAGATGGGCTGACAATTGGCAGATGGTTTTAATGTAAATAAATGGGAGGTGCTGCATTTTGGAAATGCAAATCATGGCAGGACATGTACACTTCATGCTAACGTCCTGGGGAGTGTTGCTGAACAAAGCGACCTTGAAATGCAGGTTCATAGTTTCTTGAAAGTAGAGTCGCAGTTAGGTAGGATAGTGAAGGAGGCATTTGGTATGCTTGCCTTTATTGGCCAGTGCTTTGACTATATGAATTGGGTGGTCATGTTTCCGCTTTACAGCACATTACTTTGGCTACTTTTAGAATACTGCATTAAATTCTGGTCTCTCTCCTTTTGGAAATATATTGTGAAACTTGAAGAGAGTCAGTTAAGATTTACAAGGATGTTGCCAGGATTGGAGCTATTGGGAGAGTGTGAGTAAATTGGGTTCTCACAAACTTTGATGATTGGGTTATTTTATTCCTGCAGCGTGAGGAGCATGTATAGGGTGTATAGCCAAGGTCTCTTTCCCCAAAACTAGACGGAATGGATTTCTGATGAGAGGGAAAAGATTTAAAAATGATCTAATGAGCACATTTTTCCCACAGAGGGTGGTGCATGTGTGGAATGAGCTGCCAGAGGAGGTGCTGGAGGCTTTTACAATTATAACGTCTAAATGGTATTTGGATGGGTACATGAAGAGGAAGGGTTTACATCGACATTGGCCAAATGCAATTAGTTTAATTTGGGATATCCCATCAGCATGGACGAGTTAGACTGAAGCGTCTATACATCTCCGAGACTCTGGCTCTATCTGACCTTGCACCAAAATCGTATTAATTCATCATTCCCGGACATACTAACCTATGTTGCTAGATATAATCGAAATGTCTTAATTTCAGCATTCTGAAACCTGCAAACACATCCTTCCATAACACTGACTCAGAGTCTCTCTCCCTCTGTCTATTTCCCAAATCCCTGTGGATGTTTAAACTGCTTCCCCGCCATTCAGTTTTAATTGTCCAGTTTTAATGTGAACAACTGTCCTATATCTTTTCCTGCCCTTGAATGTTGCTCACCCAAGCGCATCAGCTTCCAACACTAAGAAGCTTAGAAACAGTGGTCAAAAAGCATTGCTTGCGTTTTCTTTGACTTCCCTGTGCTCCATGTTGGAGAGTGGGGTTTTAACAGTTTCGAGGCACACCTTTGTAACCTGCTCTATGCCTATTCATTGAACTCCTGTGTTAATCACTCTCTGCTGCTCATATGCTCAGTAAAATGAGAAATCCTCACAACTATTAGTGATTCAGATCAGGCTTCTCATTTGCCTTTGATTGACATTTGAATTAACACTAGTTTTTGTACGTTCGTGGAAATGCTGGGGATGGTTTCCTGGAGGCTGTGTTTTAAGCTGCTGTGGAAAGTCAGGAAGACCAGAGGCTTTGGTGACCCAACTCTGAATGAAACATGGTGACTATAGTTACAGCATCTGGATCTGCAACATGACCAACAAATGGAGCAGAGGCTGCAGAGAGGGGAATCTCTGTAAAATGGGATGAGGGAATTACAATCAGATCAGCCATGGTTTTGAAGAATATTGGAGCAGGATTGAATGGCTCGTTCCTGCAACTTATTCAGATATTTCTGTTAGTACCAAGCCAAATACTCTTCTCTCCCAGTGTCTTACAGTGGTGGGTAGTGAGTCACCTCCTCCTGTTCCTGGGGAATAGAAATCTGGGCCTCACTAGCCTTCAGATTTCCCTGTATGGTAGTCTCGAGCAGTTGAGTGACTCCTCCTGTGCCTGTGTGCCAGTATCAAACAGTTGAAAGACAGCCTCCTGTTCCTCTGTCCCAGTCTCGAGCAGTTGAGTGACTACCTCCTGTTTCTCCCTGTTCCTGAGCAGCAGTTTCAATGCTCTGAATGATGTCACAAGGTGAAGAAAGGACTTGATAACAGGGAATTTCAAACTTGGAGCAGCATTACACAAAAGTATAGAGAAACGCCTCCACCAAACATTTTATACAGCTCGTCTGTTATTTTATTCCTGTCTCCTTTTATTAACGGGTGAATCATATACAACCGTGCAGTTTTCCGACAATACTCCCATATATAGGGAAGACAGATTAAAAATATTGAAAGATTTATGATCTATCCCTTAGCAACTCTCATTCATTCCATCCAAACCTAGTAAATGTTCCCGTTTATTGTGTTATGTAAAATGATGTAAGGAACTGGTTAACTGAACCTGTTTGTTTGGTGACTGTGACTAATGTCAGTCTCCATAGAATCTAATTATCCCAGTGGAGAGTTTCCATCTTGTAATCATAAAAGGACTCGATTCAATATGTTATCCCATGGTATGGGCGGGAGCATCACCGATAGCACTAACAGGGATCGGCTGCTCCAGAGAGAGGGAGAGATCAGAAACTGAGAACATTAGACTGGAAAGTTCCAACAGTGGATCAGAATCTGAGAACAATAGACTGGAATGTTACAACAATGGATCAGAATCTGAAAACAATAGACTGGAAAGTTTCAACAATGGACAGGGGTTTATCCCATTATGTTTGGATGTTTTCTACATATTATTGGTGGTCGTTAGCATCGCGGATCAGATTTGCACTTTACATTATTCAATGTTTTTATTACCCTATCCTGGCTATTGTTGGTGTCCCTGGTAAGTTTCACTGTCGATATATTATTTGCATTAACCATGTGCGACTGTATTACTGTTTTTTTCATTTACTCTACTCTGTAAGTATTCACGGTCCAAACCACAACAAACAACAGTGAACTTGTTCATTCTTTCTTTCCTTCTTTAGTTCTGGCACTGGGCCTTGTTGGTTGACCTACTCACTTTCAGGTATGAACCAGGATGCATTGCATCACTGCCCTTGCTATTTAAATATTGAAAGCTTGGAGGTCACTGTCTTCTGTTCTGGATGCAAACTCCATTTCCTTCCTCTGACTCCATCTCATCCCTGGCCAATAACTGAGGCTGAGACAGACGAGTCACAACTACGGTGATCCCTTTGGCCACAAGCTGATTACTGACACTATATCCTGGCTTTTCCTAATTTGAACTATTGACAACTGCAGAATATACTTCACTGGTTCATCCCATCTGCTGTTTGAACCTTCAGCTATGAAACACAATCTTAATAAAGCCAATAATCTGCTGTTGCTTAACCAAATCTGAGTCGGTATTCCATGGCTGTTATCTAAAGGCAGGCCAAAATCCCATCATTCCTGTACGGATTGCTTTATATTGTTGTTGGGTCTGGCAATGCCTTTACTTTAATATTCACAAGCATGTCGTCACCTCTGTCTATAACACGGTCCTCAGTCTCCCTCGGTTAATGACCCAAAACCCTGTCAGTTGTTCACATTTAAACTGATTTCCTCTATGTCTATTCTCTCTCAAATAATAATTTTCATATCTACTGCCACGAACACACACAGACACACACACACACACAATCTCTTATCTTATATTTCGGCAGTGGAGATACAGAGCCATACATTTGTGGGAGTCCATTTACTGTCACTGCATGGGTAACTCATCTTGCCGTGCAAGACATTTCTGTAGTGCAAGTATAGTAGCAATATAATGGCAAAGGTTTGCAATGGTTCCCATGCTGGGCAGGTAGTCCAGTTTGTAGAGTAGTCCACTAGCATGGTCTGCACAGCTCTCCATTCTGGTTAGTCCCTTGTCCTAGTTTGTGGTGTATTGGATGGTTCTGTGAGGCAGATTCACAATTTGATGTAACTAACCGTTTCAACTGATCTTTATTTAATGCTCCCATTCTTGTGATTGGACCCACCATTGTCTCACTTATCCAGTTACACTCACTCCCCTGTCTCCTTATCCATATTTTCACAAACAGTTAATTAATTGTTTGTTTTTCTGTACCTTTCCCGGGTGTTGTTTTTTTCACTCCCGAGTGTATCGAGTGCTAGCATTGTGAAGCTCAGAAAAAATGAAATGGTATGTGGTGGGCTGTTGCTCCAAGTTGGAAAGGGGGTTCCAGCAGCTTTGAGACACGTCTTTGAATCTTGGTCTGTGCCTGACCTCTGAAGGCCTGTGTTTGTCCCTCTCAGTTGATTGTGTAGACCATAACATCAGGAAATACCTCGAGTATTATCGTCAAGGAACAGGAGCTGAGGGGCATCTGACTGCCTCCTGTCATGGAAAGGTTAGTGGAGGTGATGGAGATGGTTTACTGGAGGTTGTGCTGTGAGCTGCCTTAGACATTCAGGGAGACCTGAAGATTTGGTGAACCAACTCTGGATGGAGCATGGGGACTGTAGTTACAGCATCTGGGTCTGCAACATGAACAACAAATGGAGCAGAGGCTGCAGAGAGGGGGAGCTCTGAAACCACAGAGTGTTTATGGGGAAAGGGATCTGCCAAACCTGCCTGTGTTTTAACGAGACGACACACATCCTTTCCCTCTCCGCTTTAAATACACCCATGCAAATTCACCCTCTACTTCCCGCACACAAACACACTCTCCATCTCTCACATGCACACAAACACACTCTCCCCTCTCTCACACGCACACATACCCCCTCTCTCCCTCCCAAAGACACACATACTCCCCCTCACTGTCTCACAAACGCACACACACTCTCTCTCCTTCCCACAGACACTCCACCTTGTTTTCAATCACACACAAGCACGTGCACGCTAACACACACACACACATACACACACACACACATACACACACACACACTCATCTAATCTGTAAGATGAATTTTCATTTGCCGGTTTGTATTTCCAGATGCATTATATTTTCTCAAAAAAATACAATTTGTAGACATTGTGTCAATACGATATTTTATTAACTCCTACTTTGGAAATAAACCTAGTCTGATTCCAATTGAAGACACATACAGACTCCAAACATGCCTAAAATACGATGTCTGACTGGAGGGGTCACCTCCTTTACATCGATAATACCTGAAGGTATCTCCAGGCAGGGCTTGAAAGGAACTCTTGGATTTGCATATTCATCAATCAATATCTGCATCTCCATTCTAACCGATTAAAGATTTAGCAACCATCTTAGATGTGTTCAATTCATGTGCATGTGTTGTACAAGCCTTTAATCTTTTCCTTATAAATTTTGTGCCTAAGGTCTTTTCTCTCTAACACCTGACGAAGGAGCAAGGACAATTGAAAGCTTGTGTTTTCAAATTAACCCGTCAGACTATAACCTGATGCCATATGATTATTGATCTTACTCAACCCAGTCCAAAGCTAGCACCTCCATATCATGTTTTATTTTTTTGGTTAGCCAATTTTCTCTCCAAGCAAATAAATTGTCCTAACTCATGTGCTCTTGACTTGCATACTAATCTTTCGTCAAGCATTGCCTTCTTGAAGTCCCGATATAATACATCTTTCAGATCCCCGTTATTCAACTTGTTTGTCACACGTTTTAATTTTAAGAAAGTTCGGAAAATCATTCAAACATGATTTATCCTTAATACAATCATGTCGACTTTGATGGGTTGTGGTTTGACTTTCAAAGTCTCCTGTTGTTAATTCCTTAATAACAGATTCAAACAATTTGTCATCAATCGTTTGCTCATAACATTTCATTCCCGATTGAAGTTGGTTATTCTAAGTTCTTCCCTTTCAATAACCTCGACAGTCCGTTTCAAGTCCTGTGAAATAGGCACGAGGCTGTAAAAGATCGGCTCCAATTGCTGTGTAAGATGCATGGGTGGCTGATTGGACTCATTGTGTTCCTGCTTTACAGACACGATGGGCTGAATATCCTCCTGGTGATCCTACACGATAGCTTCGATGTCTTGCATGTCCTGCGCCTGTTCCTGACCAAGCCACTCAAGATATCATTGTCCTCATCCTGTTGCACAATGACAAGTTTGGGGACTTATGGAATCTCCCTGCTGTTATGCTACATTTCGAGTGTTGAATTGTGCAGGCAGGTTGCGTTGCCCACAGTGGGTAGCTCAGTGGTTAGCACTGCTGCCTCCCAGCACCAGAGAACTGGGTTCAATTTCAGTCTCGCGTCACTTTTGTGTGGAGTTTGCGCATTTTCCTTGTGCTTGCAAGGGTGTCTGTCGTGTACTGCAGTTTCCTCCCACAGTCCCCAGATGTGCCAGTTCGGTGCATTAGCCATGGAAAATGCTAGGTTGCAGAGATTGGGTTGGGAAGGGGGTTGGAGAATGGGGTTTGTATGGGATGGCCTTCGGAGGATCAGCGTGGAGTCGATGGGTCAAATGGTCTGCTTCCACACTGTAGGGATTCTATGATTAACACCTTCATTGCAGAAGTCAGTTGAGGGAATAATATCTGAGTTAATACCAACACCCTTTCTTAGTGAGGAGATTAAATCTGTGCACATTACTCCAGACGTGATCTCACTAAGACCCTGTACAGCAGCAGCCACACTTTAACAGCTTGTTGTAAGGTTCCCACTCAGGTTAGAGCAGGCTCAGCTGTCACGGGAATACACAATTTTGTTGAAAATGAATGGTGTGCTGACCTTCATTTCAGGATGATTTGAGTGCAGGAGTAAGGGCGTCTTACTGCAGCTGTACAGGCCCTTGGTGAGACCCCATCTTGAACATTGTGCAGTATTGTGTGCAGTTTTGGTCTCCTTACCTAATAAAGGACAAACCTGACATTGAGGGAGAGCAGCGAAGGATGACCAGACTGATCTCTGGGATGACAGGCATGTTGTGGGAACAGAGTTTGGGGCGACTGAGCCTGTATTCCATGAGGTTTAGGAAAATGGGTGAACTATATAAAACTCTGACATGGCGAGACAGATTGGAAGCAGGGATGATAATTCCCCTGAGTGGGATGTCCAAAACACGGGCTCACAGTGTTGGGTACAGCCAGGCCAAAATGCGTTGAGACGAAACTAAATGTCTGCACTCAGAGACTGGTGAACTTCGGGGATTATTTCCCTGATCAGGCTGTGAAAGCTAAGGTACTGAATATAAATAAGGATTTCAAGACACAGAAGGGATGGGGAGAGTGCAGGGGTTTGGTGTGGAGATATAGAATCAGCAATAATTACAGGTAGTTATCCAATAATGTGGCAGCTGTGTTCCTGTGGAATACCGTATTATAGAAAACGGTGCAATATAAATAATGGGGCTAATGGAAAAAAAAGGCTTCGGTGCAAACCCCCAAATTACAAGTAAAAATCAAAACAAAAATAATAGTCGGCCTAAGGCAAACAATAGCACAGGCTACATAAATCTTTAAACCGTATATTGTAATGAATTAGTACAGTGAATGCCACACTTTAACACTACAGTCACTGACTGCAGCCCTGTACCTTTCACCAAGATCTTCACTAGAAATCGCGCGGGTTGACTGACCACGTGATGCGGAATTACAGTTCTCTCCAAAATATTCCACACCCGGTTTGAAATAAAGTTCCCTCTAAATGTAGACTACAAATCCCACATTCAGGCACAGTTTCAAGGCTTGCAGAGCGGATTACATTCCTGCTTTATCTGAACACACTGAGGGTGCATTTGGCAGACAGAGGGATCCTGAGGCTGGGAATTGCTGTTCAGCTAGTGCCAGAGACGGACTCCCACAACAGTGAACGGGAGCTCGTTTTATAAAGAAAGGGGCCTAATTCACTAATTGTGTTGCAGCGAAATTGCGTTTAATAAACACACCTTATTGGATAACTGCCTGTATATTGAATGGAGGATCAAAATTTATGGACCAAAGCGAGTACAGTAGTTCCTATTTTATGTTATCCGATGATTACACATGCTAAAGGATATGTGTGTTGAAAACTGAATTGAGGAGATTTTCACCATGAACTAGAATGGGGATGCTCAGTGTGTTGAATGACCTACTCCTTTCCCGAAGTTTCTGTGCAGACTGTGGGAAAGCTCTGTAAATGTTTCCACCAGCTCTCAGATGTTAGGAAGGAGATCTCTGCAGGGTCAATAGGATAGTGTTTCCCATTCAAATACTGATGCTGGTGCCGGGTGATCTGTACAGCTTTATCCTTTAAGACTTCGGAGCAGTTTGATACAATAGAGTCTTGCTTGGCCGTTTCTGAGACCATTGAAGAGTTTTCCACATATCTGTGTATCTGGATTCACTTTTAGGCCAGACCAGGCAAGCACCCGAGATTCAATTCCTGAAAGTATATTGAGGAAGGAAATTAGTGTTTACAATCGACATTGGCTTCAAGGTCACTGTTAATGACTCCAGGTTTTACGTCTTGATATTTTATTAATTATAGCTTCCACCGCCTGCCAGAGAATTAGCTTGGTCTGAATTAGTAATCCAGTGATATTTCCACAACAGCACCATCTCCACATGGGGACCTATCTGAAACACACTGAGCAGGTTATTTCTGTGCTGCTTGACAGACCTGCCAGAAAGAACTCCCACCAATGCGACCATTGCGATGGGACTCAAGGCGTGGTAAATGGTCAGACTGTAGTTATTCCCTTGTTATGGAATTGGACATAGCTGAGTTATTTTCCACATTGCCAGGGAGATGTCAGAGTTGGAGCTGGAATCAAACAGCTTCCCCAGAGACACGGTTTGTTGTGCAGCACAGGTCTTCAGTCCTATTGCAGGAATGGTGTCGGGGCCCATTGCCTTTGTCGTCTCTACTGTATTCAGCTGTTTCTTCATGTCACATACTGTGAATCAGATCGATTAAAGACTGGCATCTGTGATTCTGCGGGCAGCACGACGAGGGTGAGGTGGATCATCAACTCAACACTTCTGCTAAGGACGGTGCAAATAATACAACCATGTCTTTTACACTAATGTACAGGGCTGTCCCGTTATTTAGGATGGCGATATTTATGGAGTCCTCTCCTCCAGTGAGTTGATTAATAGTCCATCGATATTTATGTCTGGATGTGGCAGCACTGCACAACTTCGATATGATCTGTTAGTCTTGGGATCATTTCGCCCTCTGTATCAGATGTTAGTCCTGCTGTTGCGAATGTAACCAGTCAAGTGCGGTAGTTTAAATGGGTTGTCATCAGGTTTTGGTACACATGGTTTCGAACCGTATCATGTTCACCCGCACTCGTCGCTGACCCATAGATCAGCTTGATGGTAATGGTAGGATGAGGGATTATCCTGGGGAAAATGTTACAGATTGTAGTTGAATACAATTCTGCTGCTGCTGTGATTCTACCGCACCACATGAATGCCCACTTTGAGCTCCAATATGTTCAATTCAATTCTACTGACTATCTCCCAGTTCACACCAAGACCCATTCACACATCATCCCTGTACTCACTGTCTTAGCTTGGTTTCTGATGTGGTAACACTTCCATTTTCCTATTCTGATTCTGCTGAGGGTCTCTCCCTGATGTCGTGCCTCCAATTTGTTACTTTACTTAAACCCCTTAACATATGCATCTGAATCTTTTCCATTCCCCCAATGCCATGTTCTGTGTTTGATGTGAATGTGTTCCCCTCTGTTTCTCTCCCTGAGCATGATTAAGAGCTCTGCAGTGTCCGAGATGCCAACCTTAAGCAGTTTCAGATCAAGTAATTTGTGCACCTTGCATTATCGGTCACTTCCCAGTGCATTCCATGTGAGACAGAGCGTTTGAGCAGCTTAAACACACGTCTATGGAACTTGTTCAAAAACAGAAATTGCTGACGAAACTCAGCAGGTCTGGCAGCATTTTGTGGATTGAAAGCAGAGTTAATCTTTCTGGACCAGTGACCCTTCTACAAAGCTCCCATTTTCTCCAGCAATCTTTGCATTTTCATTTCCAGCATCCATAGTTATTTGTTTAATTGAAATTTTGTTGTGAGCCTATTCATTTCTAGAGAAACTCAACAGGTCTGGCATCATCTGCAGAGACAGGGAAACAGAGTTTGCCTTTCAAGTCCAGTATGACACTTCTTCAGAACTGAAAAGGATTGGAAAATAAGCTTTATAATCAATTGACAGATGTGGGGAATGGGTTGACGGATAAAAGAGGGTATGGCAAAAGATAAACATGCTTTTAGTAGTGGTGAACGAGAAGATCATGTTAACTAGCTTTAAATTAAGATGTGTATGGGGAAAAGGGGTTCTCTCTATTCAGTGAAAGATAAAGAAGATACAACCACACAAGGTCATAGGGAGGCCAGGAGGGAGATTGTACGGAAATTGGAGAACAGTTATAATGGGGTCAGTTATAATATGAAATTATGAAATTGTACATTAACTCCTAAAGGCTGTAACGTAGGAAAATGTAAAGTGAGTTGTTACTCGAGATTGGGTTGTGCTGCCTTGGAACATTGCAGCAGCCCAGGGCGGAAATGTTAGCATGAGAGCAAGGTAAATTATTGAAATGGGAAGCAATGAGAAGGTTAGAGTTATTTCTACAGACAGAGTGGGTGTGTTCCTCAAAGCAATCTCAATTTGGTCTCACCAATATAAAGAGACTGCATTATGAGCAGCAATGACAGGAGATCAGATTGAAAGTTTCCAAGTGAAATGCTGCTTCACCTGGAAGCGATGTTTGGGGCCTTGGACAGTGAGGAGGTAAGAGGTGAATGGACAAGTGATGCAGCTTCTGTAATTGCATGGGATGGTGCGATGGGGGAGTGGGGAAACGTTCGGCGTGATGGACGGTGATACAGAGGGAACGGTCGCTGTGAAATACTGACAGTGTGTGGGAGGGGAAGATGTGTTTGATGATGCTGTCCTGCTGGAGATGGTGGAAATGGCGTAAGATGAATATGTGAATGTGGATTCTCGTGCAGGAGGAAGTGTGGACAAGTAGGGATCTATCATTGTTCTGGGATGGAGTGGACGGATTGAGGGCAATACCGTGGGAGATGGGACAGTCATAGCTGAAGGCCCTGTCCACCAGAGTTCGGGGATTTCTGGTTTGAAGGAAAATGAGGTCACGTTAGACGCAGTTCACAGGAATGTGGCATCATCAAACAGAAGCAACAGAGATGCAGAAACTTGGAGAGTGGAGACAGCCTCCGCTGATGTTGTGTTCAGCCACAGGCAGAAGTTCCCCCTGAATGATTGAAATGAACCAGGCATCTAATTTGAGGATTTCTGCCTCACATCTGGTCTAAAGTGGAATGTGAAAATAGACCCAGAGGAAGGCCAGTGAGTATACGTGAGCAGACATTCAAACAGATATCCCAAACCGCTCAGTAATTATTGTTTCTGTTCAAAAAGATGAACTCGATAAGAAGATGAAGCACCCATGGTTGACAAAGGCTCTCAAGGATACCATTGATGAGCATTAGTGGAGGTCCAGATTTAGGATGTTTATTTCAGGGACCAGAAGCAGATGTTAGTCATGAATTTCAGCTGTGCTTCCTGAATTCCCCCCAGAAACTGCTGCCATTGCTGCTCCATCCTCTTCCCTGCTTGTGTCCCCTTCGTGATTCCACGTTCTCCCTCTCAAATTATAGAATACATTCTCTTACATTATGGTCCCTCATCACTTCACCTGAATCTCCTTGATCAAGTCTACCTACTCTTCAGTAACATCAAGCTAGGTTTAGTGTTGCCACTTAGTCTTTGGTCTCAGTGTGGCTCGGCCTCTCTATTCATGCTGTTTTACACCTCCCACACATCTCACTCCGGAAAGTTTCCTTCTTTGAGTAAACCTTATTGAAAACACCTGTCCCACTTTGCACTGAATTCACACTGTGATCCAAATTTCAAAAGGTATACTCAGCCTTCATCTCACTCTGCGAAAGGCAACTGCACGCTGACCGTGTGGTACAAGAATTCCCCTTCTTACATGGTTCAGGCCAGTGATGCGCTTTTACTGTAGAGATCATCACCCCATTTGGACAAAGCAATTCAGGTGTATGACTTCTTATTGGTGCTCGTAACATTTTCCTGCTGCCTTAGTATTATAACATGGAGAAAAAAAGAAATCACAGTATGAAGCTTGGGCTGAGTGTCATTTACCTGCCATTTGAATACTGTTTCAAATTTGCAGTGCATATCTTTAAATGCTTGTTCATAAAGTTAGTGTCAGATAGGGCGTCGAAGGTTGAGGGATGATATTGTAGAAGTTTATAAGATCATGAGATGTATGAATAGAGTGACCAGCCAAGGTCTTTTCCACGGGATGGGGGAGTTCAATCATAGAAGGCATAGGTTTAAGGTGAAAAAGGGAAGATTTGAAATGGACGAAGGGTCAATGTTTTCACGCAGAGGGTGATGTGTGTATATGGAATGAATTGTCAGAGGAAGAGTGGGAGATGCAAGTACAGCTACAACATTTACAACTCATTAGGACAAACATATGAATGGGAACAGTTTAGAGGCATATGGACAAAATGCAATCAGATGGGACTAGTTTAGTTTGGAAAACCTGGTCAGCATGGATAAGTTGGACCAAAGGGTCTGTTTGTGCGCTATATGACTGTATGAGTCTAGAAACCGAGGAAAAGGGGAGAAAAGACATGATGCGGTAAATTGGCAAGAAATACAAAAACAAGCAGCACGAGCTTTTCCGAGCATATAAAAAAAAGTTTAAGATGAGTGTATGATCTTAGGTGAAATTAATTAGGAAAGTATACTGAGGATAATTGGCGGGTGTGACTGAAGAATTGGCTACAGGGAACCGACAGATAATTTACACACATGTTTTGCATCATTCCTCACAGGGGAAGGTACAGTAAGTATTTCAATGATGCAAACAAAATGTTAATAGGAGGGAAGTTCTTGAACCTTCACTAACAAAAGGAACAAGGATTTTTCGAACAGGTAAGAGTAAGAGTAGACAGATCAGCAGTAATTCATAGCTGGTTTTAAAAGAAGTGGTCACAGTCTTGGGGTCATGGCGCCCTCTCTATCAGATGTTAGTTCTGCTGTTTGTTAATGTAAGCAGTAAGTGCGGTAGCTTGAATGGGTTGTCATCACGTTTATGAACACGCGGTTCTGACCATGGCATGTTCACCCACACTCATCACTGAAGCGAAGATCAGCTTCATGGTAATGGTAGACTGAGAGATTATATTGTGCTTGAATATAATTCAACTCCTGCTGCTGATACTACAGCTGCTATGATTTCCAGCATCACATGAATGCCCAGTTTGAGCTGCAATATCTGCAATACAATTCTGCTGCCTGTCCTCATTCTCATGGGGGCCCAGTCACCCTTCTCCCCTGTACACAGTGCTCTATACAGGTTTCTGATGTGGGAACGCTTCCTTTTTTAAAAAAATCTCATCCTGTTTGGGTATCTTCATGATGTCATGACTCCAATTTGTCGCATTCTTCAAAAGCATTTAACGTTTTCACCTGAATCTCTTCCCCTCTGTTGAAAGCGACTGTGTTTCCCTGTTTCTCTCCATGACCATGATTAAGAGCTCTGTAGTGTCGGTGATGACAGCCTTATGTAGTTTCAGAGCAAATGAATTTGTATATCTTGCATTATCACTCAATTCCCGGTGTATGGCGCTCCATGTTGGACAGGGCGTGTGAGCAGCTTTGACATACATGTTTGGAACTTGTTCAAAACCAGAAATTGCTGAAGACACTGACAAGTCTGACAGCATCTGTGGAGTGAAAGCAGAGTTAATCTTTCGGGTTCTGTGACTGTTCCTCAAAGCACCTAGTAAGTCCACCAATATTAGCTCTGCCTCGTGCAGACATTCCTTCTGTCGCACTCAATGAAAATGGCACTGAAACAAATTATTGTTCGATTTCGCCCAATGAGTCGAAGACTCTGCTCATCCTACTCCCAGTTGCAAAGCTGCAGGACAAATGCTTATCCAAAACTCTCCATCATCTTAACTTACACCAATATCATGCTCACCCATCATTCCTGGAAACAGTGACCTATATTGCAAGATGCTATCGAAATGTTTTCATTTCACAATTTTTAAACCTACCATAAGATCCTTTTGTGAAATTCTCTCTCAATCTCCCCCTCGCTTTTAACTAAGCTCCTCCCATTTGTTGGTATTAAAACTAATTTCCCCGCCATCTCTCTCTGGCAGAGAGTTTCACATCCAAAGCACTCCTGTGTCATGCTACAATGTTGATATGGAGCTGTAAATGGAGGAGCTGCACATCCTGTCACTTGTAGCATGAGCTGTAAGTTTCCCCACGCTGGGCAGTGATCTAACACAGTGTTACTCAGCAATGCAGTGATTGGTATACACAGCTGTGTATGCTGGGAAGGTAACTGCTCCAGATTAATAGATAAATTCACTGCTATTCACTGCACAGCTCCCCATGCTGCACAGATATCCAGTCCGTGTGTATAGAACAATGCCTTTGTGTGTTCTGCACAACGCCCTGTGCTGAAAAGATTATCTAGTCCAAGTTCATAGATCAGTGCACTGTTGGACCGATAAGTAGTGAACTGGTGAGTTCCAAACAGTGTTCGATCCTGGACAGATTGCTGAGCAGTACACCAGCCTGGTCTACTCAGTGTTTCATGCTGAAGGAGCTAATACGTCTCCGGGCTGGATCTGAGAGGTGGATTCAGTATCCGATATAATTCCTGACATGATTATCACTCCTCCGGCTCGGTCCATTCCGCTGGTAAATGTGAGGTGATATGTTTCAGATAGAATTTACTTGGTCAAAACATTCGACATTAAGCAAAACACAATTTATTCGAATACTGTCGATAAAAGACATCAAAAGGAAGAGGAATTTGCAATAACTTAATTCTGTTGGAAAACTTAGCAGAATAATAGTTTACTTAATAGCTGTACAGTAACTGTTCCAACTACCGAAAGGTAAAACTAAGAATCCTGGTTCTGTGAGAGTTTGACTATCACTTCACCGGACCAGGCCGTGGCTGCAAGAACACAAGGAATGGACGGAATCTACATCGTCTATGGCTCTGTAGGTGTCTCTCAAAAATTCCTAAACCACCTTAGCCGTTAAATGCTGGACAGACAAAAGTCAAAGATAAGCATAAATCAATAAAATTAAAAGATGCAGCAGGCCTGGTGATCAGACACAGACGGCCTCGGGAGCCCGGCAATTCCTACGCTGCCAAAACACAGCAGAATCATCGAGCTTGTGAAGAGAAAGAATTATCTCGCTCCCTCACCTGTATGTTTACAACTAGAGATATGCCATTAGACCAATAATCAGTGATATCAAAATCCCACCCACACCAAGTATCATTGTGATATATCAGAGTTGCCGTGAAATGGGTTAACTGGAGCTGTTTGTTCAGTGACTGTGATTAATATCAGTCTTCCTGGACCTAATTGGTTTACTGGAGTATTTCCCTCTTCCATAATTAGGGACTTCTTTCAACTTGTTATGCCATAGTATTCGGCGCAGAGTCAACCTCAACAAGATTGGGATCAGCAGCTACAGAGAAAGAGAGAGAGATCGGAATCTGAGAACATCAGAATGTTCCAACAATGGATTTGAATTTGAGAATATTAGATTGGAACCTTCCAACAATGGATCAGAATCTGAGAACATTAGACTGGAATGTTCCAACAATGGACAGGAGTTTATCCTGGGGACTTTACTGGCTTTCTCAGGATTGGCCACGATTACAGTTGCGGATAGAAGCCGTACTGATGATTATTCAAACTGGGTACTATCCCATCCTCGCTATTGGTGTTCCTCGTATCTCTGTCAATTCTATAAATGATGCTGAATGTTATTGCTATTCTGGTTGATTATGTTTAACAAAAACATAAACTTTCAGTCACAAACGCCACTTCCTTCTCATGCATTTCCAAACTACTCACTCATAAACATCAGAGAAGGAACAAGACTGTTCGGAACGTTGAGTCCCTTTTTACTGTGAACTGTTTTTTGTCTCCATATTCTCTCTGTCATCAAACCTGCTGACATCCACCTTCATAATATCCACAATTTCCAGCTCTGCCTGAGTTCTGTTGCTGACTTCGCCATCACCTACCCCTTCGTTAACAACAGATTTTATGGCTCCAGTTCTCTTCTGACCTCTCTTCCAGTTACAAATAGTTTGACCACAAGCTTGTTCTTGTCTCTACAGTTACTTCACAAGAGGGACTCTTAAACAGAGTAATAATGTCACTGGCTGTGTAACTCAGAGGCACGGGTTATGACTCTAAAAGCATTGTGTGAAATCCTACCACAGTCGATGACTACATTTAAATTCCAATGACAAAAATTGGAATGAATCTAATTTCACTCATGGCAACCATAAACCATCAGGATTTATTTTCTTATTTTATTAATAAACTTTGGTAAAGAAACCTAACATGTTTGCCCTGTCTGAACTAAGTGTCACCTCAGATCCACAACAATATGGTTGTCTCCATATTGCCTTGACAAATGGCCGCGTAGTCAAGGGCAGGTAGGATGGACAACAAATGCTGCCCTTGCCAGTGATGCTGGCATCCCGCGAAACAACAACATTAAAGGTGAAATAACCAAGGAAATGTGGATACTGGCGATCTGAAATAAAATTCTCCACCTTCTGAAAGAATGTTGGAGAATCTCAGCAGGTCTGGCAGTCTGTTGGAAGAAACACAAATAGCGTTTCGAGTTCGGTGGACCTATCAAAACTGAATGCAACTGACAAAAAATATTATTATATCAAGGATGGCTGGAAGGGTGAGCCGGGGGTTTGTGTTGAGTGGATGATGTCCAGCAAGAGAGAGAGAGAGAGACAGAGAGAGAGAGAGGAAAAGCAAGCAAAATGATTGCTGATGATGGACTGGAAGGAAAACCGAATGGGAAGTTATTCTAACAATACCCCTTTTCACATATTCCTGAATATCATATTTATTATGGGATGTCCCTGCTTACTGTGAGTTATGTTCCTCTAGCTCTCGTCTCGGAGTGTTGTGATGAACTCCATCAGCAATACTTAAAGTCGCTGAGATAGAGAGAAACGTAATGTTCCATTGTCAACTGTTTCTCTAGAGAGAGGAACTGTTACTGTGCGACTGTGTGGAGATGTAAGAGCTTTCTCAGCCAGGAAGGGAAACCGAGGAGACCGAGGCATTTTCAACATTGAATGGATGGACTATGGTTGTGGGGAATTGACTTGCTGCTGTCATCTAGAAAGTCAGTGGAGGCTCTGTGGATGGTGTTCTCAGGATTGTGATGTCAGCTACTGGGTTCATTCAGGGAGCCCCGAGAGTCTGGAGACTCCACTCTGAACACTGCATTTACAGTGTGGCTGGGTCCATTGTAAACAAATGGAGCTGAGACCAAAGAAGGGAAGCTGTGTAAACTGGGAGGAGCAGAGCACTGTACTATACTCTCTGGGATTTCCAGGAAGATTTGTCTAAGCTGCACCCATTCTAGTGTAAAAATTAAAACCAGCTTGTCTCAAAATTGAGGTGGCCATTGAGCTGTATCCCCTCCTTCAGTATAACCTATCGTCTCACACCAGGGACAGGACTGAGCTGACACTCACGATGAATTAAATTGGATTGATTCTGGAACTTTGCAGGCATCAGTGGGTAAGATATCCACCATCTCTGAAGTGCAGTCCTCCAATGTATTCACAAGCGATCATAAACCAGCTGCCTGCTGAGAGGAATGCGTTGGTTCCATCTCCACAGGGGAAGGTACAGAAACTAACTTCCAGAAATATTAGGGAACAGAGTGATTAGTAAAAATGGAAACTGCAGGAAATCAGAATTACTAAAACGTATGTTATTGGAAATCTATTTGAATTGAAGCGTATGTTATTGGAAATCTAATTGAATTGAAGTTTCATAAGTTGCTGCATCTGATGAGCTACATCCCAGAGTGATTCAGATGAGAACAGAGCTAGTGAAAGAATTGCTGATTATTCTTCAAAGCTAGTTAGATTCTGGAAAAAAAATCTGCAGACTGGAAAACAACTATTGTAAACTTAAATATTTAAAAAAAGGATGGAGAGGGAAAACAGAAAACTAAATAGCTTGATGTCAGCTGTGAGAAAAAATATTGGAACGTTATATAAGGAACGTGACAACTAGATACTTGGAGAATAATGATATGATTGGTATATTCGCCCTAGATTCAGGAAAGGGAAATGGACTTTGATAAACCTGTTTGTGGACACTATCCGTTGTGACATCGAGAGTTGAGAACCAATGGGAATGGAGTATTTGTATCTTTAGAAGACGCTTGACATGTTTGAATACAGGTGATTGGGGAACGTTCGAGTCCATGGGTAGGTAGGGGTGGAATATATACCACATGGATTAAAAATTGGGCAATGGAGAAACGAGAAGAATACTGTTTTTCACTGGACTGAAGGATTAATGGGTGGCAGCAGGATCAGTGTTTGGACAATAGCTGTTCAATGGGTATAAAAATGATTTAGATGTGAAAAACAAATATCATCATGTACATTTATATTTATTAAAAGGTGCATAGGTTGGCGAGTGCTTTTGTTGAAAAGGACCTGGATGTCCTTGGTCATACGTCACTGACAGAAATCATACGGGGACAGGAAGTAAATGATATTTGGCTCTTCATGCAAAATGATTGAAGTACAAACGTTAGAATATCGTTCCCACTGATCGTGTTTTGTTGAGAGAGTATTTGGTGCATTGTGTAAAGATTTGGTCTGCTTTATAAACAACGATCCCTTTGTCACTGAGAGAGTGCAAAGTAGTTTGACCAGAGTAAACACTGGCATGATGTTACCATGAGGTGAGACTGCAGTAACTATGCGTTTAATCTGAAGCTCTGTGCGAGAATAAGAAGCTGAAGCTTGATGGGTATGGACAGAAGCTGAATAGGGTGAAAAGTTCATTCTTTTCATGAAGTGTTTGATTCACGACAGTTTACATGCATCTGCAGAGCCCCCATGTCGATTGTCAGAGAGGTACAGGCTCTGAATGAACTCTGAACACTTGAATGCGCAGTTACTGTGTGACACTGCATTGAATGTCACTTTGTACACAACCCTGTCAGCAGCCAACATGCCTTCATTCTGAAACAGTTAGTTATTCCCCACCGGTTTCTGACATCCACGGAGACCATGGGACTGCCTTCTTGGAGATGGAAGATAACTTGGAGAATGGCTAAAAAATGTTGGCTTCATTCCGACTGCCAGAAAACCATGTTAAAGTAACACATCTGTACCATGAGTAATTAAGCCATGTGGATCAATTTGGAGCAGTCTGTCTATGTAGCCCTTGCTCCATTTGTTTGTCATGTTGGAGCATCTCTGACATTTTCCTGTTCCTGCGTTAGTGGCTTGACAAGCTGAATTACCTCTTCCTCCTCCTTTGTAAGTGACTCCGGGTGTGAAATGGTTCTTTCTGTTCCCATGTACGTTACAGGTAGGAGGGACTGAATGGTCTATCCCTCTTTTTGCCCAGTAGTTTTGATGGGATGAATAGCTTCACCACATTCTTGTGAAACCAGATTGAGGTGCTGAATGAACTCGTCATTTCACTGTGGAAATGTACTGTGCTGTTACATACACGTTACCCAGACTTTAACAGCACGATCTTGAATGTTGTCCAGGTCTTGTTGCACATGGTCACAGACTGTTTCAAGAGCTGAAGAGGGACAACTTGTCCTGAAAAGTTTGTAAACTTCAGTGAATGCCCAATTTTCTGCTGGCACGGTGGCTCAGTAGTTAACACTGCTGCCTCACAGCACCAGGGTCCCAGGTTCGATTCGAGCCTTGGGCAACTATCTGTGTGGAGTTTGCACATTCCTCATTTGTCTGCATGAGTTTCCTCCGGGTGGTCCGGTTTCCTCCCACAGTCCCAAGATGTGCACGCCAGAGGAATTGGCCATACTAAATTGTCCATTATGTTAGGCGCATTAGTCAGACGGAAATGTGTTTGGGTGGGTTACTCTTCGGAGGGTCGGTGTGGACTGGTTGGGCCGAAGTGCCTGTTTCCACATTGTAGGGAATCTACTCTGCTCAGTTTGGACTCAATGGGCTGAATATCCTCCTTCCACACTGTAGGGATTCTATGATGACAAACTGGAGATGCCCGGGGCTGAGGATGCTACGCTGAGGATCTCCTGCAGATGTGTCCCACGGCTAAGATGATTGATGCCCACCAATGATAATCATCTTCCCTTGTGCCGTGAATGACTCCAAACAGTGTAGAGGTCATAATTAATTCTCATTAATGTGTGATTTTGTTCAGGCTCCTTGATGTCATCCTGCGTCAAATGCTGCCTTGAGTTCAGGGTCAGTCTCTCTTACCTGAGCCCCTGTGTTACCTCTTTTGTTCATATCAATAGGTCATGGTGCAGAAGCAGAGAACGTTTTCTTCAATCAGAGGGTAGTGAATATCAGGAATTCTCTTGTGCAGAGAGGTAGGAGTGCTAGACCACTGAAAAGGACCAGTGGTGTCCCGCTGGGATCAGTTCAGTGACCTCTGCTCTTTGTTATTTTCAAAAATGACTTGGATATGGGTATTGAAGAGTGGGCTAGTAAATTTGCCGATGACACAAAGGTTGTTGGAATGGTACAGAATGTGGAGGGCTATTGTAGTTTGCAATGGGACATCGACAGGATGCAGCGCTGGGCTGAGAAGTGGCACATGGAGTTCAAACTTGCAAGCTCGAATGTGAATGCAGAATACATGGTTAAAGGCAGGTTTCTTGGCAGTGTGGAGAAACAGAGGGATCCTGGTGTCCGTGTCCACAGATCCCTCAAAGTTGCCACCCAAGTTGATCGAGTTGTTAAGAAGGCGTCTGTTGTGTTGGCTTTCAGTTGCAGGAGGATTGAGTTTAAGAGCCGCGAGGTTATGCTGCAGCTCGATAGAGCCCTACTCGGACCGCACAGGGAATATTGTGCTCAGTTCTGGTCTCCTCATTATAGGAAGGATAAGAAGCTTTCGACAGTGTAAAGAGGAGATTTAACAGGATGTTGCCTGGACTGGCGGGCAGGTCTGACGAAGAAATCGTGAGGGAGCGAGGGCTTTTCTCATTGGAGGAAAAATAGATGAGTGGTGACTTGATGGAGGTGTACAAGTTGATGAGAGGCAGAGAGAGAGTGAATAGTCAGAGACATTTTCCCATGGCAGAAATGTCTATCATTAGGTGGCATAATTTTAAGGTAATTGGTGGAAGTTTTAGGGGAGATATCAGAGGTAGATTCTTTACACAGAGAGTGGTGGTTGTCTCGAATGCACTGCCAGCGGTGGTAGTAGCATCAAATACGTGAGAGAAACTTGAGACTCTTGGATAGGCACATGGAACAAAGTGAACGGAAGCATGTAGGTTAGTCTGATCTTAGAGTAGGATAAAGGGTGCAATGTCGAGGGCTGAAGGTCCTAACTGCATGCATTCTTGTAGAACTCTGAGCTCAAAAACTGCATGAATTCATGTAAAACTCCGTTATCTCTCTTTTTAGCTTAGAATCAATCTAAATATCATGGCATAGTCAGAGAACACAGGGGGCCAACACCTTCAACATTTTGTCTAGCTATCACCATTGTTCACAGCTCACCTGAGAATGCAACTTTTTTTAAAAAATAGGTTTTGCGATTTACACATGAAAGAAGTAAAACTATCATGGTATTCTAACAGGTGAAAGGCTTCACAGACAATCAATTTTTCCATATATAATTTCAGTTACATCACACTGTAAATGTTTGTTATAAATTCTGTGTTACGATCGAGCCCTCCACTATCACCTGATGAAGGAGCGATGTTACAAAAGCTAGTGTACTTCCAATTAAACCTGTTGGACTATAACCTGGTGATATGTGATTTCTAACTTTGTACACCCCAGTCGAACACCGACATCTCCAAATCAGTACTGTTCTTTGTTCTGTGTTCTATGGAAGTGCTCAAGAAGACTTGGACATTGAGGAAGATTTGAGACTTGGAGCAGGTCAGCCTTGATCTTAGTGAAGGGCAAGGCAGGCTTGGGATGGGAATGACCTGCCCCTGTTTCTGATGTTCTCCCGTTCTGTTATTGGAAATTTAGTTGGTGTTACTTTCCTGGAAGGTCTTTTATGGAATGTTGCAATCAGGGAGACCCGTGGATTTTGTGAGTCATCACTGGGTGATATTTGGGGACTGTATTCACAGTGAACCTGGCTCTACAACATCATCAACAAATGAAGCACAAGATACAGAGAGGGGAAGCCCTGTAAAGAGAAATGACCAACCTCTTCCATATCCAGCCTGGGTCTTCCAATTACATTTTCTATATCTCCCAAACCGAGTGGGACAGTCTTGAGGGGCCGATTGTTTCCTCTATTTCTGTGCACCATGCCATAACAATAAGTGGACTCTAACTGCTCCTGTCCAGCAGGTTAGAGGCGTTGAATTGGACACAGAAACATGGGATTGAGGAGCAGTAGTGTCTCATTAGAGAATTTGAGCCTTCTCCACCAGGCATTAAGATTGTGGCTGATCAGATTGTGGTCTCAGCCTCATCGTCCTGTCTGTGTCCCATTTTCCGTGACACACCTGTCTGTCTAATCTTTAACTAACTCAGCTGTGAATACTTGTAATCAGGGAGGCACCACAAACTTCCGGGGAAGAGAATTCGAATGGCCCTTTCAGAATTCTTCCTCATCCCGCTGTAAAAATAAGAGAATCATACAGCGTGGAAACAAATCCTTTTGTCCAATTTGTCCATGCCAATCTGGCATCTGAATCAGATCTCGTCCCACTTGTCAGCATTTGTCCCACATCCCATGATCTATTCCTATTTATGTACCTATCCAGTTACATTTTAAACGTGTACTTGTACCCGCTTTCACCACTTCCTCTGACAGTAAACCCACCAGCCTCTGTATGGAAAGGTTTCCCCTCAGGTCCCTTCTAAGTCTTTGCCCTGTCACCTTCACCCTATGCCGTCTAGTTCTGGACGCCCCTACACTGGGAAAAAAAATCTTGCCCATTCAGACTATCCATGCCTCTCAGGACTTTATTAATCCTCTGTCATGTCACCATTCAGCCTCTGGCAGTCCAGGGGGAAAAGCCTCAACCTGTTCATCATCTCCATGTAGCTCAAACCCTCAGGTTCCAGAAAATCCTTGTAAATCTTTTCTGCACCCGTTCAAGCTTAACAACATCCATCCTGAAACAGAGTCAACTGATATGTATACAGTTTTCTTAAAGTGGCCTCACCTACGTCCTGTACAAGCGCAACATGCTACTCCAACTCCTATTCTCAATGTTCTGACCGATTAAGGCAAGCATGTCAACCACGTTCCTCACTACGCTACCGACCTAAACTCCACTTACGAGGAACAATGAATCTTCACCCGTAGTTCTCTTTGTTAAGCAACATTCCCCAGGGCACTACCCCGCTTTAACTTACCAAAATGTAAAACGTCACAAATATCTAAACTAAACTCCATCTGCCAGTCCTTGGCTCATTGATGGTCAAGGATCCCGTTATATTCTGAGATAATCTTCTTCACTGTCCACTGAACCAATTTGGTCATGTTATCTGTAAACTTACTAACCATGCCTCCGATAATCACATCAAAGTTGTTATGTTCGTGACGAAAAGCAGTGAGCTCAGCATTGATTTTTTCAGAACACCGCTGGCCACAGGTCTTCAGTCTGGAAAACAATCCATTACCTTCAATCCAATTTTGTATTCAATTGTTTAGCTTTTCCTCGATTACATATAACCTAATTTTAGTAATCTGTCTACGATGGGGAACCTTATTAAATGCCTTGCTGAAGTCTGTGTAAAAATTGTACACCACAGTGTTCAATCTTCTTTCTTTGTCTTCAATCTTCTTTGTCACCTCTTCATAATACTCAATCACATTAATTAGACATGATTTCCATCACACAAATCCATATTGACTATCCCTAATCATTCCTTGTCTTTCTAAATACATGCAAATTCTATCCCTCAGAATCCCCTCCAAGGAACTCCTCGTCTCTGACGTTGGCTGATTGAGTCGATAATTCCCTGTGTTGTTTTGGCTCACTGCTCCCTTTTCTAGCCCCACTCCTCCACTGCCCACAAAAGAACAATTATAACTATGTTGGTGCTATGGCCAATGATATAGTTCTCAGAGTGTGTCAGGGTCAGTGTTAGGAACAAGTCAGGCAGATTTCTTTAATCTACTAAAACAACGTGTCTATGACGAAAACAAACTATGATGGAAAGAGGAATGGCGAGAGGATATTGCAAATATGTACAGTGATATTTCCCTTTGAAAAATACTGAGAAACACACACACACACAGACAGACACACACACAGACAGACAGACACACAGACAGACACACACACAGACACATCCCTCAGAGTCTTCTCAAGTAACCTACGTACCACAGATGTTAGACTTCCTGGTCTATCGATCCCAGATTTTTCTTTGCTTCCCTTCTTGAATAATGGCACAACAATTGCTAATCTCCAATATTCTGGAACCTAAACTGTAGCGAACGATGATGCAAAAATATCAACCTGGGTCCCCGTAGTTTCTTCTGCAGCGTCTTGCACTGTTCTTGGATGCATCTGTTTAGGACCAGGAGATTTATCCACCTTCATCCATTCTAATGCATCCAACAGGTCCTCTCCCGTGATATTGACTCATCCCAAGATAACACTACGACTTTTGTTAACCTCCCAAGTTTCATGTATTTCTCCACGGTAAAAACAGATGAGAAATATTCATTGAGAATCTCGCAAATCTCCTACGGTTCCAGACATGCATGTCCATTTTGGACTTTGAGGGGACATATTCTCATTTAGCTATTCTTTTTACTTTAATATACTTATGAACCTCTTTGGATTCACCCTAATCTTCTCAGCCAAAGCTATCTTGTGCCCCCTTTTCACCCTCCTGATTTCCTTCTTCAGTAAACTACTGTATCTGCTGTACACCTGCAGGTATTCCCTCGGTCCCAGCTGCCTGGACCTGAGCCACGCCTCCTTTTTGCTGGTCAAAGCCTCAATATCTCCTGACATCCGAGGTTCCCCCTTCCTACCAACCTTGCCTTTTACCCCCACAGGAACATATAGACCTTGAACTGTAGACATTTCACTTTTAAAGTCCTCCCACTTGCAGGAGGTCCCTTCGCCTGCAAACAAACTCCTCCAACCAACCCCTACAAGCTCCTGTCTAATTCCATCAAAATTCGCCCTGCCCCAAGTTTGAACTTAAACATGTGGAGCAGTTTTGTCCTTCTCCGTAACTATTTAAAAAATAATAGAACTATGTTCACGGGTCCCAGAAGGCTCCCCCACTGTCACCTCAGTCATCTGCCCTGCCCTAGATCTTAGAGTAGGTCAAGTTTCGTCCCTTCCCGAGTTGCACCCTCTACTTACTGCTTGAGGAAACTATTCTGAACACACTTAATAAATACACCCCATCTCAGTCCTTAATTCTCTGTCATTCCCAGTCTATGTTAGGAAAATTAAAATCTCCTACTAATGCAATCCTATTGGCCCTGCAAGTCTCCCCAGTCTGTCTGCATAGTTTTGTTCCCCTAATTCCTCGTTTACTGTTTGGGGGTCTATAGTAGAATCCAAATTTATCACCATTCCCTTCTTAATTATTAGCTCCCCAGATTAATTCTCTCAGGATTATCCAAGTGTTATTTTATCACTGATTACTGCTGTGATACTCGCCTTAATCAAAAATGAAACTCCCCGTCCCCTCCTTCCACCGTCTCTGTCCCGCATAAAGCACCTGTACCCTGGTACATTAAGCTGCCGGTGCTATCCCTCCCTTAGTCATGTTTCAGTAATGGCAATAATATCCCAGTCCCACGCACCGATCCATGCCCTGAGTTCATCGGCCTTGCCTGTCAGCCATCTTGCATTGAAACAGTTGCAATTTAATCCAACAGGCATTCCTTGCTCCCTGTCGTTGACTAGCCTGACCTGTCTCTTCATTTTACTGTTTTTGATTACTGTATCTCTTTCCAGCCTCGCACATGCCTCCCTGCTGTTGAGGATCCCACCAGTCCCCAACCCCAGCCAATCTAGTTGAAACCCTCCCTTGCAGCAGTTGTAAACCTGCGTGCCAGCATATTGGCCCCCTTCCACCTCAGGTACAACCCGTCCTTCCTGAACACGTCACCTTGCCCCACAAACGATCCCAGTATTCCAAAAATCTCTGCCCCCTGCACCAATTCATCAGCCACCCCTTCATCTGCCATATAATCCTATTCTTACCCTCACTAGCACAGAGAACTGGAAGTAAACTGCATATTACCTCTGTCTTTTATCCTTTTCCCGAGCTCTCTACAAGCACTCTGCAGGATGTCATCACTATTTCTACCCGTGTCACTCTGTCCTTTGTACCAATGTGCACAATGACTTCTGTCTGCTTCCCGCCCACTCCGACGCCCCACCCCCCACAACCCTGGGTGAGAACGTTCTGCAGCCGCTCTGAGACATTTTGGACCCTGGGCATGTGGGAGGCTACACACCAGTCCGGATTCCCATTTGCAGCCACAGAATCTCCTGTCTGTTCCCCTCACTATCGAGTCGGATAATTACTTCTGTTGTTATTCTGCTTGCACAGCCTTCTGACAATGGGATTTCTTCATGAAACAGTTGAATTTGGCTGAATTGTTTTGCTTCAGATAATGGGGAGATTCCAATGAATCCTCATCAGGAATCCTCCATTAGTGGGAAAGACGACTGGGCTTTTTTTCACTCCCACACATTGCTGTGATGAGCGATCGTGAAACAGAAAGGGAGCAATAGAATGTTTATCCACAGATAGGCTACATTTTCCATCTGTAAGTTAAATCAATAACGTTATCAGTCCCACACTGGACTCTGTGAGCTCTTCTTGAACATTGTCCGAACTATATGAATCCATCACATTCTCGACTCCAGGTCAGTGCGTTATTGCTGAATCAATTCATTAACAATAAATGGCCATACTTGTTTTGAAGATGTGTTAATATGTGCTTGCATAATGTAAAAATAAGCGTTTCATGTCTTCACAATATCTGTGTTAAAATGAATATTCTTAAACATATACAGTAATTGCTGGAAAAGCTCAGCTTGTCTGTCAGTATGTACGTACAGAATTCATAGTTCAATCTTTCGGTCCAATGACCTTTCCTTTGAACCTGACTTATTCTCAAAGTATTTCCCCAGTTTTATTCTCCCACACAAGAAGAAATATCAATCCGGTATTCACCAACTACACTCTTTTCAAGATCTTATATGGTCAATAAAATATCCCTCATTCTCAGGCCGAACTGTTAATTCTTCATAAGGTAATGCCTTCATCCCAAGAATGCATAAAGAGAAACATCTTTGAGACGTTTCGAAAGCAATTTTGTTTTTTTTTTCAGTTTAGGCAGTTATAACTACACGTAATACAACAGATGTAATCTCAGCAATGCCCTGCACTGATGCAGAAAACATCGCTAAGATCATACCCAACACCCTTGCACGAAACAGGATCACACTTATATTCCAAATCACTTGCTACATCTTCAGATTAATTTGATGTGATTCATGTACTAAGACACACAAATCCCCCTGTAACACTGACTTCCGCATTCTCCTTGCATTTAAATAAATTTCTGATCTTTCGTCTTTTCCACAAAACAGAAAATTTCCATCACATAAATATTGTACTGGTTTTTTTTTTCTGCTGAAGCTTTGCTCATAGCCATCCTCTGTCTGTGTGCCATTGCTTGTTGCTGTGCCCTCCCCAGTCTGTGTCCCATTGCAGACGTTCTGCATTCCCGCTGTCTTTATCCCATTGCAGAAGCACTGCCCTCCTCCGTCTGTATCCCATTGCTGATGCTCTGCCTCCCCGTCTGTATCCAATAGCAGACGCTCTGCACTCACCCATCAGTATCCCATTGCAGACGCTCTTCGCTCCCCCTGTCTGTATCCCATTGCAGACGCTCTGCCCTTCCCCTGTCTGTATCCCATTGCAGAGGTTCATACCTCCCCCTATCTGTCTCCTATTGCAGACACACTGCCCTTCCCCTGTCTGTATCCCACAGTAGACGCACTGCTCTCGCTCTGCCCTCCGCTGTCTGTATCTCATTGCAGGCGCTTTTCCCTCCCCAGTCAGTCTCCCAACGCAGACGCTCTTCCCTCCCCCTGTCTGTATCCCATTGCAGACGCTCTGACCTCCCTTGTCTGTATTCCATTGCAGACGCTCTGCCCTCCCCCGTCTGTATCCCACTGCAGTCAGTCTTCCCTCCACTGTCTGTATCCCATTGCAGACGCTCTGCCCTCCCCCGTCTGTATCCCATTGCAGACGCTCTGCCGTCCCCTGTCTGTATCCCTTTGCAGACGCTCTGCCCTCCCCTCTCTCTATCCCACTGCAGGCAGTCTTCCCTCCACTGTCTGTATCCAATTGCAGGTGATCTGTCTTTCCCCTGTCTGTATTCCATTGCAGACGCCCTGCCACCCCCCCCCCCCCCCCGTCTGTATCCCATTGCAGACGCTCTGCCGTCCCCTGTCTGTATCCCATTGCGACGCTCTGTCTCCATTTCACATCTTATTGAATGACTATCCTGGTGCATGATCAAACTGCGCCCCATCTCCCTCATCCGGTTCTTTAGTTTCGATTGTATTTTGTTGAGGACCTCACACAGATCCCTGAAGAATTCCACTCGTTACAGCTTTCCAAACACAACATGAGTAATGATCTCTACTCTGTATTTCCTGACAGCTACCCAGGGCGTCCCTGCTTCTGCATAACAGCCTGGGATGGTTATATGGCGTCCCCCTGTGCTGTGTAATTTACTGAATATTTCATTCTGTTTGGTGCGGCCTGTTTGGTGCAGCCCATTTTGCCGCAGACCCATTTAGGGCAGAACTATTTCAGCGCAGCTCATATTTATTCCTTTTCAGGCTTCGATAAAAGCATTAATCAAAGCAATAAAAATAAAAATAATGTTTATTCCCTTCAGTAAAAATGTTAAAAAGACACTTGAGTAAGTATAACATTGACTCAGAGTTTTCTTTCAGAGCTAAAATCATAATTGGTCTTGCATTTCTTCAGATTGAAAACATTCATGAAGCTATTGAACATTTGTCTGATGCGCTTCCAGATGAATTGCAACCGCTGCTGGACTGGTTCGAGGATAACTATGGAGGTAGAAGATTACACAGAGGAAATGGTCTCCGTCCACGGCTTTTTCCAGTTGGAATGTGGAATTTATATGAAAGAACTTTAAACAATGAGGACAAAACAAACAATAATGTAGAAACTGCCCACAGGAGATGACAATGCGAACTTGATGTGGAACATCCAGTTATTTGTAAATATATTGACAGTTTACGAAAAGTTCAGAGGGGAAGGGACATTTAATATGAGCATCTGATAGCAGGGCACGATATTCCGTTGAAATTAAAGAAACAGATGCTAGAATACAAACACTCGTTAGAAGATTTAATGAGAGAAATGATATCGAGTATTTACGAGGATTCCCCATAATTTAGAATGAAGTCATGTTTTAGATTTTTCATAATGAAGTGATATCGTTTATTTTTTTATTTTTTTAAATTTTTACTGAGGAGAATAAACATCATTTATATTTTTAATCTTTCATTAATGCTTTTAACTAAGCCTGAAAAGTGAGAGAGATGAGATTGGAAAAGCCAGCGAGTTTAAATTGAGAATTGCTCTTTACTGAACATTGCTGCTTACTTGGTTGGTGGGACGTCGATGTTTCAGAATCTCCACACAAGGTGTCCTGGTCCTCTCTGGCTCTTTCCAGGATCCTCCCCACATGTCGAGGTAGAGGGTGAGGGAACGGATATCGGGCACTCTAACACCCGGCTTGGCCTTTTATGTCCTATTCCAGGATGTTTCCCCTGGAATGCGAGAAGAGGAGGGATGGAGAGAGGGTGGGAGTGGGTGTCCCTGCTGTTAATGCTGGTATCGGGGAAGGGGGAAGGGTGAGGTGTCCGGATGGAGTCTGACCACAGTGTTGTGTCCATGCAGTGGTATTAGTGTGTGGGGCTATTGCGTCAGTGACAGAAAAAGTGTGAGAGGGAAAGTGCTGAATTCAACAGTGAGTGTGGTCGTGCTTGAGCCTTATTTGGAGTGTGAGCTTTGTTCGGAGGTAGGTGCTACAACATATATACAGTGAGTGTGAGAGAGAAGAGAGAATATGGTGACACTTATCCAGGCAAAGTTGGGGGAAAGAATATTGATGCTTGACCTGTATTGCTGACCAATTCTTCAGATCATCTCAGCGTTGAGGTGAGTCTCCCTGAACGTCTTGCCCAAGTCTGTCGCTAATAACGCCACAGACCCTTTCCCTCGCTTCCCACAGAATCAGTTCGGGTGGATCTTACAAATAGCAAGATGAAACAAACATTAGTGTGTTATATATCAAAACTAAATCTGTCAGGTAATTACTTTATAACATATGCTCTGGAAATTAGGTATGCAAGGGGGAGCAATGACACAGTGACATTATCGCTGGGCTATTAACCCAGAGACCCAGGCAATATGCTTTGGGGACATGAATTCAAATCCTGCCATGGCAGATGGTGGAATTTGAATTCAATATGTATCTGGAATTAAGGGTTTATGATGACCAGGAATCCATTGTCGATTGTTGGAAAACTCATATGGTTCACAGATGCCCCTGAGGGAAAGATACTGCTGTCCTTACCTGGTGTGGCCTGAATGTGACTCCAGACTCAAGGCAATGCTGCTGACTTTTAACTCCCCTCTGGTATTGGCAATAAATACTGGTTATCCAGCGACGCCCTCATCCTGTGAATGAGTAACAAATAATCGTGGGTGCTGCAGTAATAATGGATGGTCTCAAATTGCACCGAAACTGCAGTGACTACTAATACTGTGAAGAAAAACTTCCGTAACCGTGTATTGGGTAAGTGAACAGTACGTTGTGAACCAAACTAGAGAGCAGGTTATTTCGGATTTGGCGTTGCGTTGTCAGGAGGACTAATTAATAACCTTGCTTTGAAGCAGCTTTTGAGGAATAGTGACATCAATATGCTGCATTTTTACATGGCGTCTGAATACAATATCGAATGTTTGAACATTCTGGTCAAAGAACATGGAAGCCCGGAGGCTAGAGGGTCTAGTACAATCCATTGAGTTGGGAAAGTATAATATAACATTCAATGGGAGAAGCAATGATTGTGAGAGTTATAGAGTCCGACAGCACGGAGAAAGGCCCTTCAGCCCAAACTGGTCCATTCCAAACATAATGTCCATTCACATTAACCCCATTACCCTGTCCTTGCCCCGTATCCTTATTATTCTTTCTTATGCATGTATTTGTCCAAATGCATTTTAATTTTTGTGAATATACCTCCCTCAACCACTTCTGCTGGCAGCTCATTCCATGTGCATACCACCCTGTGTGTAAAAGAAATTGCCCCTCAGGTTCCCTTTTACTCTTTCGCCTCGGATCTTAAATTGATGCCCTCTAGTTCGTGGGTTGCTCAATCCTGTGGAAAAAAGACTGAGTGTGTTCGCTCTATCCATGCTTCCCATGATCCTATACACTTTTATCATATCCCCCTCAGTCTCATACACTCTAAAGTAAAAACTCCTAGCTTGCCCAACCTCTCACTATATCTCAGACCATTGAGTCTGGGCAACATCCTTGTAAATTTCTTCTGCACTATTTCCTGTTTAATAACATTCTTCCTGTAGCAAAGTGAACAACACTGAACATAACACTACCAGTAGTGCCTCACCAGCATATGACTACAACGTAACTCCCTAATTTCGATACTCATTACTCTGACTGATGAAGGCCAGAATGCCAAATGCCTTTTTCACTGCCCTATCTACCTGTGACTCCACTGTCAGAGAACTTGAACCTGAATGCCAAGGTCCCTTTGTTTCAATACACTCCTTAAGACCCTATCATTCAACATGAAACTCCTAACCTTGATTTGACTTTCTAAAATGCAAGAACTGACACTTATCTGTAAGTATATATACAATATACATACATAAAACAAACAGCAATAGTCCCAGAACCGACTCCTGAGGCATTCCACTCATCACAGGCCTTCAGTCCGACAAGCATGCTTCCACTATTACTCTATGTTTCCTACCATCAAGCAAATTTTGGATCTGATTTGCCAGCTCCCCCACAATTCCATATGATCTAAACTTCCAGAGCAGCCTACCATGTGGAACCTTACTGAAGGCTTTACTGAAATCCATATACACTACGTACATCACCATGCCCTTGTCAAAGTTACTGGTCATTTCACTGCTCAAACAAATGTTTGAGCCATGATCCCCCATGCACAAAGCCGTGCTGACTGCTCATAATCACACCCTGCCTTTCCAAATGCATGTATATCGTCTCTCTCAGAATCTTCTCAAGAAACCTACCTACTAGAGATATCAGGTTTACTGGTCTATAGTTCCCAGGTTTTTCTTTGTATCTCTTCTTGAATAAGGGCACAGCATTCGCTACCCTCCAGTCCTCCGGGACCTCACCCGTTGGCTACCGATGATACAAAAGTACCAACCAGGGCCCTCACTATTACTTCTCTGTCCTCTTGCAGTGTTCTGAATATATCTGGTCAGGACCAGGAGATTAATAGAAATACTGCCTAGTCTGAAAGACATGTGTACTTATTTCAGGTGACAACACCAAAGAGTGAGTAAGTGACTTAATGATGATAAACATAACAAATTAAAGAATATATTAATCACAGGAAGTGACTTCAGAAGAATTCCAGACATTGTGGAATCCTAAGAATTCTCAGAAAATTGCAATCCAGAAAAGGAGGGCCATGAAACTGATCAGGAAATCAAAAAGCGAACATGCATGCAAACAAACAGGAACACAAAGACGGCAAAAATCTATAATCTATATTTCAAAAGAAAAAAAAATAGTCAAATGTGGAAATTTGCAATCGGCAGAGACGAGTTTATGGCGGATAACAGGGAAATGCGAGTGGATTATCAGAAAGATTTTTGATAAAGCCCCAAGCCTATTGTGCAAATTCGAATCCTATGGGAATCGAGCTAATATATGGTCATTGATTTAGAATGGGAGAGCTGGCAGGAAACAGTGAGTAGGAATAAAACAATGTTTTATTTTTAAATGGAAGGCTTGGAGGATTCTGTAAGTGTCGTGTCTGGGGCTCCAGCTATTCCCAATACACATCATATCTTTGGGTGAGGGGCGCAAATGCAATATTCCCAAGTCTGCTAACAGCACTAAACGATGTCAGCTTGTGAGTGGATGAGGAGGATGTAAAAAGGTTCCAAGGTGATTGAGACAAGTGGAGTGACTGGGTAAATACGTGGCAGATGGAGAGCAATGGGAGAGATAAGATGTTGTGTACTTTGATGGGAACAATAGAATGGCAGCCTATCACTTGAAAATTGAGTGCTTGAAAAATGTTGCACTATAAATGAACTTAAGCTGCATTTTTGTTTATTTCTGTGTAGTCCTCAGAGTCCAAGTAGGGCAGTGAGTTCTGAAGCCAGAAGTCAGTACTGGGAATTGCATTGAAACGCTGACAATTGTATATAGGCCCAGCAAGTGGGGAACTGTAACTTTGAAAGGAATCTGGATCTCTCTGTACACCAGTCACTGAAAGCAATATTGCAGGAGTAGAAAGCAGGAAAGAAGATAAATACTGTATTCGCCTTCATTTCAGGGGGATTTCAGTACAGGAGTAAATGTATCTTACTGCAGCTGTACAGGGCCTTGGTGAGACCCCATCTCGAAAATTGTGCAGTATTGTGTGCAGTTTTGGTCTCTTTTCCTAATAGACGACAAACCTGACCTTGAGGGAGAGCAGCAAAGGATGACCAGACTGATCTCTGGGATGACAGACTTGTTGTGGGAGCAGAGTTTGGGGCAACTGGACCTATATTCCATGGGCTTTAGGGAAATGAGTGAAAATCTCAGTGAAATATATAACTCTCTGACAGGGCGAGACAGATTAGAAGCAGGGATGGTAAATCGCCTGGCTGGGACGTCGAAAACAAGGGGCCACAATATTAGGTACAGACAGGCCACTTTGCATTGAGATGAGAATAAATGCCTGCACTCAGAGACTGGCAAACCAGGGCTTCTCTCTCCCAGATCAGGCTGTTGGAGTCAAGGGGCTGAATATAAATAAGGATTTCTGGAACCTAAAGGGATAGGAGAGAGCAGGAGTATGGTGTGAAGTTAGAAGATCAGCTATTATTCCAGGTTGTTCTCCAATAACACAGTAACTGTGTTCCTGTGCAACACTGTGTTGTAGAAAATCGTGCAATATGAATAATGGGGTCTGTGGAAAAAAGAGGGTAAGTGGCGAACTCCCAAAAATATCAGTAAAAACCAAAAATTAAATTTGATCTAACACGCAATAGAACATTCTAAATAAATTTTCAAATGACATGTTGTAATGGAACAGTGCTGTAAATGTAACGCTTTCACACTACAGTCACTCACTGGTGCACCGTACCTTTCACCACAATCTTCACCAGAAAGCGCGCGGGGTCTGACTGACCATGTGATGCCCTTGCCGACTTCCAGTTCTCCCCAAGATTCTCCCACAGTTTGAAATAAAGTTCTTTCGAAATATAGACTATAATTCCCAGTTTCCGGCTCAGTTTCAAGGCCTGCAGAGCCGATTGCATTCCTGTTTTTGCTGAACACATTGATTGTACCTTTTGTAGACAGAGGATTTCTGAGGCTGGGCTTGCTGTTCAGCTGGTGCCAGCCAAGGAATCGCGTCACAGTGAACGCCAGTTCACTTTATAGAAAAAGGTTCATGAATTGCATTGCAGCCAAATTGTATTTAATCAACACGCGTTATTGGTGAACTGCCTGTACATAGAATGGAGACGCAAAACTGATGGGCTGACTGGACTACAGCAGTTCTCATTTTATGGTTCACAATGTTTAAACATATTCAGGGATATGAATATTGTATGGGGAAAACTGCGTTGAGGAGATGTTCGGCCATTAACTAGAATAGAGAAAGCTCAATGTGTTGTATGACGTATTCCTTTCCCGATGCTTCTGTGCAGTGTGTGGGAAAGCTCTGTAAATGTTGTCACAAGATCTCAGCTGTTAGGAAGGAGGTCTCTGCAAGGTCGACAGGATTGTGTTTCCAGTTCCCTTTTCTGAAAACGAGGCTGGTGTCGGGTGTTCTCTCCGGGTTTATCCTTTAAGACCTCGGAGCAGTTTGATACAATTGTGTGCCTTGCTTGGCCGTTTCAGAGACCATTGAAGAGTGTATCACATCTCTGTGTGTCTGGAGTCACTTTTAGACCAGACCAGGAAAGCACGGGAGATTCACTTCCTGAAAGTACACTGGGGAAGGAGATCGACGTCTATGAACGACATTGAACACAAGATCACTATTACTGACACGAGATATTAGATCTCGATATTTTATTAATTGTTTTTAACTTGCACCAGTTGCCAGAGAGTTAGCCTGGTCTGGATTAGCAATCCAATGAAAATTCCACAACAGCAGCATCTCCACATGGGGGCCGATCGGAAACCACACTGAACCGACTATTTCTGTGCTGTTTGACAGCTATATCATAAATAACCCCAACCAATTTGACTATCCTGATGGGACCGAGGACGTGGTAATTGGTCTGATTGTAATTATTCCCTTCTTAGGGGATGGGACATAGTTGAGTACCCACATTACCAGGGAGTTGTCAGAGTTGGAGCTGGAATGAAACCGCTTCCACAGGTACATGGCTTGTTGTGAAGCAAAAGTCCTCAGTCCTATTGTAGGAATGGTGTCAGGGCCAAATGCTTTTGTCGTATCTACAGTGTCCAGCTGTTGCTTCATGCCACGTGCAGTGAATTGAATTGGTTGAAGACGGGCATCTGTGATTCTGAGGGTATAATAGTGAGGGTGAAGTGGGTAATCGACTCAACACTTCTGGCTGAGGATGGTGCAGATACTGCATCTTTTACATGGATGCACAGGGCTGTTCCATCATTTAGGATGGAGATATTTGTGGAGCCCTCTTCTCCCGTAAGTTGTTTAATGGTCTATCGACTTTTATGCATGGATTTGACAGGACGACAGACCTTTGATCTGATTTGTTAGTCTTGGGATCATCTCTCTCTCTGTATCAATTGTTAGTCCTGCTGTTTGTAGTGTAACCAGTTAAGTGCGGTAGGTTTAATGGGTTGTCATCAGGTTTAGCTGCACATGATTCCGAGCCGACCATGTTCATCCACACCCATCACTGACCCATGGATCGGCTTGATGGAAATTGTAGACGGATGGACTATCCTGGGGGAAAACTTACAGGTTGTCATTGAAATCTATAGCATCAGATGATAACCAAGTTTTAGCTGCAATATCTACAATTCAATTCTACTGACTGCCCCCAGTCCACACCGAGACTCATTCATCCATCAGCCCTGTACTCAGTGATCGACTCTGGTTTCTGATGCGGAAATACTTCAATTTTCATATTCTCATTCTGCTGGAAGTCTTTCCTTGGTGTCACGCCTCCAATTTGTTACATAAACAATATTCATTTAAGGTACTAATCTGAATCTTTTCCTTTCAGTAATGTCATCTTCTGTATTTGATGTGAATATGTTTCCTTCTGTTTTTCTCCCTGACCATGATTCAGAGCTCGGCAGTATCAGTGATGCCAGCCTTATGCAGTTTCAGAGTCAAGGAACTTGTCACCATGCGTTACTGTTCAGTTCCCAGTGTACGGCGCTTCATGTTGGACAGGATGTTTGGGCATCTTTGACAATATGTCGTTGGAAATTGTTTAAAAACAGAAATTGCTGAAGAAATTGCTAAAGATGTTGCAGAATTTTCTGGAATGAATGCAGAGTTAAACTTTCAGGTCCAGTGAACCTTCTATAGAGATTTTTTAAAATTTTTATTTCCAGTATCCATAATTATTTATTTAATAGAAAAATCGTTCTGTGCCTATTCATTTCTGGAGAAACTTAGCAGGTCTGTCAACATCTGCAGAGAAAGAGAAACAGAGTTAGCGTTTCCAGTCAGTGTGACAATTCCTCAAAACTGAATACAATTGCAAAATGGTCTTTTAGTCCCTTGCCTGAGGTGGAGGATGGGTGACAGAGAAAAGAGGGTGTGGCAAAAGAAAAACGGGCTTTTAGCAGTGGTGAACGAGAAGATTCTGTATAACGGGTCGAAGTTAAGGTGTGAATGGGGAAAGGGGTTCTCTCTATTGAATGCAAGATAAAAACGACACAACCACACAAAGTCATACGGAGGCCAGGAGGGAGAATGTTGACCATGTGGTATTATATAAATCTGCCAAAAAAATACGTTTTCACTGTAGTGATCATCACCCCCTTTAGACAAGGAATTCAGGTGCTTGACTTCTTATTGGCACTAGTAAGCGTTTCATGCTGCCTTAGTATTGTAATATGGAGAAAAACAAATTCCAGTATGACGTTTGGGCTGAGTGTTGGTTACCTGTCATTTTTAATATTGTTTCAATTTTGCAGTGCTTATCTTTAAACCCTTGTTCTTGAAGTTAGTATCAGATGGAGTGTAGGATGTTGAGGAGTGACATTATAGAAACTTATAAAATCATGAGAGGTACGGATAGGGTGAATAGCCAAGGTCTTTTCCACAGGATAGGGGAATCCAAACATGGAGGGAATAGGTTTAAGGTGAAAGAGGGTAGATTTAAAAGGGACTAAAGGGCAGCGTTTTTATGCAGAGTGTGGGGGAGGCGGGTATGGAATGAACTTCCAGAGGAAGAGTGGGAGATGCAAGGACAGCTACAACATTTAAAACTCATTTGGGCAAACATATTAATTGGAAACATTTAGAGGCACATGGACTTAATGAAAACAGATAGGATTAGTATAGTTTGGAAAACCTGGCAAACATGGACATTTATAAAAGCTTCACGCAGAGTCAGTGTGGTTTTGTGAAAAGGAAATGATATTTTGCCCTGTAAAATCAAGCAAAGTTTTTCTGGAGATGCCTGTAAATGTAAGAAGTGGACTTGATAAAGGGGATCCGGTAGACACGAGGCTTTCCAGAGATTTTCCACAAGGTATTACAAAACAAAAGTTCTTACACAAAACAGAAGCTCCAGGACATCGGATACTGTATTAACATGGGATGATGATTGGTTAACACAGAAATCGGAGATTCGGGATTAATGGATCTTTATGGTAAAGGTGTATCTGCTGGAGTACCACAAATATCAGTCTGATGGCATCAGTTATTTACAATCTATGCTGACAGCTTGAAGGAGGGAGCTGAGTGCAATATACATCCGAGTTTGTGGATGACACTGAGAATCAAACGGCAGGCTGTTATTTAATGGGGAGGACTTCCAGAAAAGGAGCAGTGAAGGCATTGGAGTGTTCCTGTGTATGAAACATAAAGTCAGCATGCTGATGCAGCAAGTACTTCGGTTGGTACATGAGGCAGTTTCCTAGGATAAAAAGGTTGAGTTATTGAGAATCTCTAAGATGGTGAGGCGATAATTCATTGGGGTTTAAATGAATTAGGAGTGATCCTGCTGAAACCTACAAGACACAGAAGGGGTTGGAGAAGGTAGATGTTGAGAAGTTGTTCCCATTCTTGTGCAAAGTGTCGAACTCGAGGATATAGATACCGAATAAGGAACATCGATTTCAATCTGAGATGCAGAGTCATGGCTTCTCTCCGAAGGTAGTGAATGTCTGGGATTCCCTGACCCAGAGAGGTGTGGAGAGATACAAAGAGTCGGCAAGAGAGTGGAGTTGAGCCCTGGAGTAGATCAGCCATGTTCTTATTAAATGACAGGGTTAGCTTGAGGGGCCGATTGACCTGTTCCTATTTATTAATTTCACATGTTATGCTTTTGGAAAGTAACGGGTTATTTTGCTGGAAATCGTGTTGTACAATGTCGCATTCAGGGAGAGCAGAGGATTTGATATTTTAACCATGGGTGGGGTATGTGGCTGAATTCCCAACGTATCTGGGTCTGCAACATGACTCACATCTGGAGCAAAAGTTACAGAGAGGAAAAGCCTGGAGACAGAGACTGGGGGTTGGCGTGGTGGTCACTTCCTGATCCAGCCTGGATTTTCCAAGTACATTTCCAAAACTACACCTAACTATTGGAATGGCCTTGATCTGCCACTGTTTAGCATGTCCGAGGCCTGAATGGAACATCAGAACATAGGGCTGAGGGACACAATTGGGCCATTCAGCCCTTTCACACTACTCCACCAGTAAATAACGTCATGGCTCATCTCATTGTGATCCCAGCTGCACGTTTCTTTCCATGCACCATTATCCCTGATTCACCTATCCATGGAAAATCAGACAAAGCCAGCTTCGATATAATATAAAGATCCAACCATCCCAAACTTCTGGGAATGAGAATTCCCACTTGACTGAAATCCCACTTTGTGAATTTCTACTAATTCCTGCTCTGACGGAGGTTGGAGGATGTCACTGTTTCCTTTTCTCGTCCCATTCTTCCATTGCTCACACCAAATTTTTAATGTAACCAGGTTGGTGATATGGACGATGATAAAGGTCTCAGACTGAGTCAGGTTCAGTGACAGGAACAAGTCAGGCAGATTTCTTTAGTCAGCCACAAGTAACTAACAGAACGAATGGATGCGCATGGTGGATCTGTGGTTAGCACTGCTACCTCCCATCACCAAGGAGCTGCGTTCAATTCCAACCTCGGGCCACTCTCTATGTGGAGTTTGAATATTCTCCCCATGTCTGTGTGGGCTTCCTCCCAGTGTTCCAGTTTCCACCCACAGTCCAAAGATATGCAGCTTAGAGCGGATTGGCCATGCTAAATTGCCCATAGTGCCCAGGGATGTGCAGGTTAGATAGGTTAGTCATGGCAAATGCAGGGTTACATGGATAGAGTAGGGGACAGGTCCGGGGGGGACACTGTTCCGAGGGTCGATGTGGACTTGATGGACCGAATGCAGAGATTCCATAAAAACAACAAGAAGTTTGGACGATACAAACACCCAGTGGGTATCTATCTGATCACTCTCCTCTAGGTTTTGTATGTTTCAATAAGATCACATCTGCTTCCAAGAGTAACCTGCTAAAGCCTTCATAATATAAGACCCTCATCCCTCGAATACATGTAGTGAAACATCTCCGAACTGCTTCCAATTTAATTATATCATTTCTCAGGTAAGGAGACAAAAATAATCTCACCCACAGATCAGGTTAATTTTTGTTTTGTCAGTGGTGAGAATATTTGGAAGTCTCTTCCTTGCAGAGCATTGGAGGCAGAGATATTGAATATGTTTGAGTCACAGACAGAAGGTTCATAAATAATAATGGAGTCAAGGATTATCGGGAAATGGCAGGAATGTGAAGTGTTGGGGAAATGCTGACACTGGTAGAAAATCACACTGCTCCAGCACATCCAGGAATATAATGCAAAATGAAATGATAATATCGATAAAATGTTAAGGGGAAATCCAAGATGGTGGTGATCGGGAATGTCTGCCTTGTTGGGCTCTGCATCACAGCACGGGCAAAGTGCTTCCTTAACCCACTCCATCCCAGCCATTTACTTAAAATGTTTAGTTTTGGAATGTTTTGAGAGTTGATAGTTGTAGTAGTCTTAGTTTGTGTAGTTTTTAAGCTCTGTGAGACTTTGTTTATTAATGATCAGTAATTCGAGTTCTTTCTCTCTCAAATTCAAATGTTGCTACAGTGTGTTCTGGGTAATGATGTGCTTAAATGGTCGACCTGGAACCTTAAGGGGTGCCAGTGGCCAGGAAAGAGGAGAAATGTACTTTTTAGTCTTAAAAAGAGAGGGTGTATGTTGTCCTATTGCAGGAGATGCACCTTGATGACAAGGAACATTGACATTACAGCAGGGCGGGTTAGATCGGGTTTATTTCTCCTCTTTTAATATTACGAGGAGGGGAGAAGCTATAATGGATAAAACGAATCTTCCATTTAACCTACTAGTTTGCATTTGACTCTCACGGTAGGCTCATAATCTCCAAAGCCTTGAACTAAGGTAAATAATACAGTATTTTTGAATGTTTATTGATTCCCCGGCGCACCCTCTTACAAACCTGGTAAATGCAGTTTCCAAATTCAGATATCTTGCATCGTGACACATAATTGTAGAAAATGTCAACTGTCTTATGGACCCCACGGTGGACAGAATGTCCAAAGGTGCTCCACTACCCT